>NC_037669.1:30343274-30643274 GCF_003255815.1 Theropithecus gelada | reverse complement strand
CCATAATTTTAACATGTTTCATTCTCATTCATTTCAAAATACTTCCTAATTTTCCTTTTGTTTTCTTCCTTGAATTCTAAGGGTTACTTGAAAGTATGTTATTTGGTTTTCAAATATTTGGATTTTCTCCAGGTTTCCATTTGGCTGAGCCTCAAACCTAGAATTTTGTAAAACTACTTAATAGAAGGTGTTGTGGACTCATCTCATTTCTGGTGTCCTGCAACTTCTTTCTCAGTGTTTGTATCTTAAATTTAGAAGGGGAAGGATGAGCTGATTTCTACTTGTGGCCATTGTGGTGGAAATTCTTTTCTCCCCCCAAGAACAGTTATTAATGTAATTAAATAATTAAAATTATTGATTATTAAACTAAACAATTTCTAAATCATTAATAAGTTTATAATTATTACATAAAACAGATATTTAAAGGCATAAGAAAATAAGAACTTAAAGATTCATGAAAGAATTAAGTTTTCATGGCAGAAAGACTTAAGGGTCCAAGATTACAGAGAACATTTATAGCAGACATCTTTGATGTTGCACCAATTTCATCAGTACACTCATCTCTAAGTTTTGAATATATCTGTGACTTTTTGCCTGCAAGCTTTGTCTTATACAAAAATATATTTGTTTCATGTGTGGGCATATTGGAAACTCTGAATATTCAACTCTCCCAAAGCAACTCTCATCTAGTAATGGTTAAGGTGCTAACATATAATTGACCTAATTTCTTTTCAGTTTGGTTGGCATGTCTCTAAGACTTAATCTATATTTTCCAATGTTTCTGATCATACTGTATCTTCCAGAATAAAATTAAATTCTCCCATAAGAAAGATTAAAATTCCAAAAGTCTACTAGTTTTTATTCCATTCTTTTTCCTCTTATTCTTCTAGAATTTTTCAAATAGCCGTGCATTTCAGGAAGGAAGATCAAATAACTGAAAGCCAAGAGAAACAAAAATAGACAACAGAAACCTAAGTTTAAATGATTAATTTACTTATCTTATTATGCATTAGAAAAAAGTAGCTTAACTGCTTACTTTATTAAAAAACAAAAAAGATGAAGAAGAAGAGAAGATTACAGAATGGAAGTGTAGGACCAGAAAAGGTTTTTAAATTAAAGAAAAACCAAAAAAGGAAAAACAGAAGATAGGGTAAGAGACTACATGATGTATGAAAGGGTCCAAAATATATGTAAGTGAAATTCTTGATGGAGAAAAGAGAGAGAATGGGAAGAAGCAAGTTTTGAAGATAGAATGGTGAAGAATTTCCCAAAACTGATTAAAAACATGAACCCAGAGATTTAAGAAGATTAGTGACTTCCAGAAATTATTAATACAAAGAAAAGCACACCCAGACATATTATAATAAACTTACTGAAAGCTAAAAACAAGAAATCTTAAATGCATGCAGTTATAGAAGTAGTGAATGCTCATTAACTTCAACAAAGCAAAAATATATCAACAATGTATATTGTTTGTGTCAGGCCTCTGAGCCCAAGCCAAACCATCACATCCCCTGTGACTTGCACGTATATGCCCAGATGGGCTGAAGTAACTGAAGAATCACAAAAGAAGTGAAAATGCCCTGTCCCGCCTTAACTGATGACATTCCACCACAAAAGAAGTGAAAATGGCTGGTCCTTGCCTTAAGTGATGACATTACCTTGTGAAAGTCCTTTTCCTGGCTCATCCTGGCTCAAAAAGCTCCCCCACTGAGCACCTTGAGACCCCTACTCCTGCCCGCCAGAGAACAACCCCCCTTTGACTGTAATTTTCCTTTATCTAAAAATGGCCCCAACCTTATCTCCCTTCGCTGACTCTCTTTTGGGACTCAACCCGCCTGCTCCCAGGTGATTAAAAAGCTTTATTGCTCACACAAAGCCTGTTTGGTGGTCTCTTCACACGGACGCACATGACAGTTTGGAAAAATAAAGGGAGTCAGAAGACAATTAATCATGTGTTTAGAGAACTACAAACATAACTGGCAACTTGGAAAATTATACTCAATGATAATATTCCTCAGAATGAAAGTGATGAAAATGTTTCAAATGAACAAAAACTTACTGCTATGTGACACATATGAAAGCATACACTAAAGACAGCTCTTTAGGCAGGAGAAAAATAATCCCAGACTGAAATGCAATGACAAAAAGAATAATGAAGAGCAACAAGAAAGTTATTTATGTGATTCTTGACCAAAAAAAAGCCAAACTGTAAAATATTTAAAGAGGTTTATTCTAAGCTTCGTATTTGAATAATTTTGGCCATGACACAGTCTTAGGAGATCTCAGGAATGTGTGCCCAAGGTGGTTTGGTTACAGCATGGTTTTATACATTTTAGGGAGACAGAAGTTATAAGTAAAGACATAAATCATGTAAAGTATACATGTAAAGTACAAATTGGTTGGGCCTGGAAAAGTGGGACATCTCAAAATTTGGACTTCCAGGTCACAGATAGCTTTGAAGATTTTCTGAATGGCCGTTGGTTAAAAGAGTTAAGCTTTGCCTGAAGAGTTTAAGTCAGCATAAATAAACGCATGAGTTAATGTAAGAGAGATTTGGAAGCCAAAGTTCTTGTTATGTAGATGAAGCCTCTAAGTAACAGGCTTCAGAGAGAATAGACGGTAAATGTTTCTTGTGGCACCTTAAAAGGTGTCAGACTTTTAGTTAAATTTGTCTTGCTTCAGGACATGACCTGGAAAGGGAAGGGCATTCTCTATAGAATGCAAATTTCCTCCACAAGAGAAGCCTTTGGATGACCATTTCAAAATATATTTTGGGGTAAAATACTTTGATTTTCTTTAGAACCTGCTATCTGTTATGTGATGTTATACCAGAGTCAGGTTGGAATTTAGTATCTCATTTCTACAAAGAGTCTGTTTTGAGGGTCTTATGATTTCCATTTTAATGTTAATGCTGGTCAGTTGTGCTTAAATTCTCAAGGAAAAAGTACATAAGGAGGCATATTTGACCTCCCTTCCCATCATGGCCTGAAGTAGTTTTTTAGGTTTTATTTGAAATTCCATTGACAAAGATGAGAAGTGTATTCAGTCAATTGGGGGACTTAGAATTTTAATTTTGGTTTACATGAGTAAATATGAGTTAATACTACTTAATGTGATATTAATAATAATGGCTTATGGTGTTGTGTCAGTGTGTGTGTTTGTGTCTATGGTTGTTCTAGTGTTCAGAGTTGAGTATTTGTGACAGGCCATATGGCCCTCAAAGGTTAAAATATTTACTATGTGGTAAATTACAGAAAATATTTACTGATTCCTGTGAATATTCTTACTATTACAAGGCTAATTAGTTGTGATGATTTAAAGCAAGTGCTATCAACTCATGATTTGAAAGCGAGCCATGCAATTTTGTCCATAGGTAGTGTCAGGCCTCTGAGCCCAAGCTAAGCCATCATATCCCCTATGACCTGCACGTATACATCCAGATGGCCTGAAGTAACTGAGGAATCACAAAAGAAGTGAAAATGGCCTTTTCCTGCCTTAACTGATGACATTACCTTGTGAAATTCCTTCTCCTGGCTCATCCTGGCTCAAAAGCTCCCCCACTGAGCACCTTGTGTCCGCCGCCCCTGCCCGCCAGAGAACAACCCACTTTGACTGTAATTTTCCTTTACCTACCCAAATCCTATAAAATGGCCCCACCCCATCTCCCTTTGCTGACTCTCTTTTTGGACTCAGTCCACCTACACCCAGGTGAAATAAACAGCCTTGTTGCTCACATAAAGCCTTTTTGGTGGTCTCTTCACACGGACACAAGTGAAATTTGGTGCCGTGACTCAGATCAGGGGACCTCCCTTGGGAGATCAATCCCCTGTCCCTCTGCTCTTTGCTCTGTGAGAAAGATCCACCTACGACCTCTGGTCCTCAGACCAACCAGCCCAAGCAACATCTCACCAATTTTAAATTTGGTAAGCGGCCTCTTTTTACTCTCTTCTCCAACCTCTCTCGCTATCCCTCAACCTCTTTCTCCTTTTAATCTTGGCGCCACACTTCAATCTCCCCCTTCTCTTAATTTCAGTTCCTTTCCTTTTCTGGTAGAGACAAAGGAGTCGCATTTTATCCATGGACCCAAAACTCCAGCACCAGTCACGGACTCGGTAAGATAGTCTTCCCTTGGTGTTTAATCACTGTGGGGACACCTGCCTGATTATTCACCCACACATAATTGGTGTCTGATCACTGCGAGGACACCTGCCTTGGTCATTCACCCACATTCCATTGGTGGCAAGTCAATTGCAGGGATGCCTGCTTTGGCTGCTCACCCACACTGCAGCTCAGGACTGCTCACCCACCTCTTCACTCCATGTCTCTACCCTCTCTTCTCTCCACTTTCCTGGGGGGCAAGCACCTCCCACCCCTTCTCCACTTTCCTGGAGGGCAAGCACCCCCCACCCCTTCTCTCTGTCTACCTACCCCTTCTCCACTTTCCTGGGGGGCAAGTACCCTCCACCCCTTCTCTCCATATCTCTACCCTCTCTTTTCTCTGGACTTGCCTTCACTATAGGCAAACTTCCACCCTCCATTCCTCCTTCACCCTTAGCCTGTGATCTCAAGAACTTAAAACCTCTTCAACTCACACCTGACCTAAAACCTAAATGCCTTATTTTCTTCTGCAATGCCGCTTAACCCCAATACAAACTCAACAATGGTTCCAAATAGCCAGAAAACAGCACTTTCGATTTTTCCATCCTACAAGAACTAGATAATTATTATTGTAAAATGGACAAATGGTCTGAGGTGCCTGACGTCCAGGCAATCTTTTACAGATCGGTCCCTCCCTAGTCTCTGTTCCCAATGCAACTCATCCCAAATCTTGCTTCTTTCCCTCCCGCCTGTCCCCTCAGTCCCGACCCCCAGTGTCGCTGAGTCTTTCCAATCTTCCTTTTCTACAAACCTATCTGACCTCTACCCTCCTCCCCAGGCTGCTCCTCGCCAGGTGGAGCCAGGTCCCAATTCTTCCTCAGCCTCCGCTCCCCCACCCTATAATCCTTTTATCACCTCCCCTCCTCACACCGGTCTGGCTTACAGTTTCATTCTGTGACTAGCCCTCCCCTACCTGCCCAGCAATTTCCTATTTAAGTGCATAGAAGATCTTCAGTGACGAAGTGCACTCCAATACTTTCACCCTGATAAAGTCCTATTCTTTATTTTTATACTTACTCTTATTTTCGTTCCCATTCTTATGCTACCCTCTACCTCTCCCCAGCTATCTCCACCATACTATCAATCTCAGTCACTCTCTCCTAGCAGTTTCTAATCCTTCTGTAACAAACAATTGCTAGCTTTGCATTTCTCTTTCCTCCAAAATTGCCACAGCCTCGACTTACTCACTGCTAAAAAAAAAAAGAAAAAAAAAAAAAAAAAAAAGAAAAAAGAGGACTTTGTATATTTTTAAATGAAGAGTGTTGTTTTTACCTAAATCAATCTGGCCTGGTATATGACAAAATAAAAAACTCAAAGAAAGAGCCTAAACTGGCCAACCAAGCAAGCAATTATGCTGAACCCCCTTGGGAACTCTCTAATTGGATGTCCTGGGTCCTCCCAATTCTTAGTCCTTTAATATCTATTTTTCTCCTTCTTTTATTCAGACCTTGTGTCTTCCGTTTAGTTTCTCAATTCATCCAAAACTGTATCCAGGCCATCACCAATCATTTTATAGAACAAACGCTTCTTCTAACAATCCCACAATATCACCCCTTCCCACAAAATCCTCCTTCAACTTGACCTCTCCCACTCTAGGTTCCCACATTGCCCCTAATCCTGCTTGAAGCAGCCCTGAGAAACATCGCCCATTATCTCTCCATACCACCCCAAAAAATTTTCGCCACCCCAGCAGTTTACCACTATTTCATTTTATTTTTCTTATTAATATAAGAAGACAGGAATGTCAGGGCTCTGAGCCCAAGCTAAGCCATCATATCCCTTGTGACCTGCACGTATACATCCAGATGGCCTGAAGTAACTGAAGAATCACAAAAGAAGTGAAAATGGCCTGTTCCTGCTTTAACTGATGACATTACCTTGTAAAATTCTTTCTCCTGGCTCCTCCTGGCTCAAAAGCTCCCCCCACTGAGCACCTTGTGTCTGCCACCCCTGCCTGTCAGAGAACAATGCCCTTTGACTGTAATTTTCCTCTACCTACCCAAATCCTATAAAACGGCCCCACACCTATCTCCCTTTGCTCTCTCTTTTTGGACTCAGCCCGCCTACACCCAGGTGAAATAAGCAGCCTTGTTGCTCACACAAAGCCTGTTTGGTCACAAGGATGCGAGTGAAAGGTAGGACCAGGTAAAATAACATATCGGTGCTTTAGGGCTAGGACTAGGTCCTGGAATTAGTGAAGATGAGCTTTTATTAGAAACTAGGAGATTCTACTTTAGTTGAAGGCTAACTGGCTTTGATAAATTAATTTTCCTTCTAGAACTGCTTTGTCTGTAAAACAGAAATAAAATAACAATATATGCTTACATAATATAAAAAGATGATAAATATAAATAATCTTAATTATAATGAAATTATTAGCATTGACTTTGCATTGAAACAGAAATAGATGTACATGGCTGTCATGTGCATCCGTGTGAAGAGACCACCAAACAGGCTTTGTGTGAGCAACATGGCTGTTTATTTCAACTGAGTGCAGGTGGGTTGAGTCCGAAAATGGAGTCAGGAAAGGGAGATAAGGGTGGGGCCGTTTTATAGGATTTGGGTAGGTAAAGAAAAATTACAGTCAAAGGGGGGTTGTTCTCTGGCAGGCAGGAGTGAGGGGTCACAAGGTGGTCAGTGGGGGAGCTTTCTGAGCCAGGGTGAGCCAGGAAAAGGAATTTCACAAGATAATGTCATCACTTAAGGCAAGGACCGGCCATTTTCACTTCTTTTGTGGTGGAATGTCATCAGTTAAGGCGGGGCAGGGCCTTTTTCACTTCTTTTGTGATTCTTCAGTTACTTCAGGCCATCTGGGTGTATACCTGCAAGTCACAGGGGATGTGATGGCCTGGCTTGGGCTCGGAGGCCTGACAATGGCAAAATGTGAATACAAGTGACAAATCTCTACATGACTTCTAAATTGGTTCTTGTTTATTTCATCCATTTTAGTTGATCTTTTCTGCATTTGATCAGAATAATCATATAATTAATTTGACTTTTAACAAAATCTCTTATATTACATTTAAGCCTCCATCAAATTATGCTCCTTCTTCTTTCATCTTCTTTTTTTTTTAACTCAGATTTTGGTTGCTTTTTATTGAACACCTACTGTGTACCATGTATGGTATGAAGTACATATTATTATCATCATCCTCAATTTTTTTTAGAAGAAAACACTGATATAAAATAGTTTAAATATTTTGTCCAAGTTTTCAAAATTCGTAAGTGGCAAAACTGAAGTTTAAACTCAGGTCTTTCTGAATTTATAGTGTATAGTATTGCTTTTATTTTCTACCTCTCTTCTAGAATTTATTGCACTTTGTGTTTGAGACTCATCCTTATGCATGCCTACCTAGATCAATGCTTTGCATGGAGAAAGCCCATAATAAAAATAGTAAAATTTAGTGATAATAATGATAAAGAATCAAAAGATTTAAATAAATGAATACAATGGTTTTCTTGGGTTAAAAATTGGAAAGTTCCATGTTCAAATAGGTTTAGAAAATTTTAGGTTGAACAGATTTTCCTAAAACAGAAACTTTCAGAGGTTTTAAGAAGAAAGGTATAATATTCACTGAAGATGTTTGAGTACAGAATTTTGAACAAACATCTTCTTGGACTTTGGAAAATTTAAAAAAATTTATTTAAAAAAGATTAAAAAATTGTTGATAAGTTATACTTTTAAGCAGAAAACATTAAATTTTATTCAACAAGCAAGCATTTCCATTAATTTAGGCATTGTCAGAAGAGTAGATCATAATTTGCCATTAAGTAATGATCTATAAAATCAATATTTCTACTAAATATGACCGTTACACTTTTGGAACAAATTCCCCGTTAATGCCTATGAACTACATTTTATACTGACATCAAAATAAATATTAATGACAATGCTAGAAGAAAAACAGAAATACTAGACCAAGTTAACTTGTTACAAAATGGGGACGGAGGAGCACAAATCAGGAGTAACCACTGGTTTAGAAAAAGTAATACTTTGAGAAAATTGTGTTTTCTCCTATTCTCAACCTCTGGCCTAAACATATCTGGAATATAAAAACTCCATTAATACAAACTTATACCAATTATGTCTCTATTTAACTGGATGATGTGTGTTAGAGTATATTCAATTATTTTGAGTACACTAAACTGTTAGTGCAGTAACAATAGATACGTTCATTTTAAAGGGAAATAATCAGAATATTTTTGTTTGATTTTACTGACAAATCAAATGGTGATTTGATATTTCATAAGAATAACTTCAGATATTTGCTAAATTTTGAGCTAAAAATGGCTTGGGACAAATAAGGAATGGTAGTAGAAACTAAACTCTGTACAGCAATAATAGTGTCCAGAAGGTCTGCATTAGAAGGTTCAAATTCCATTTACACATTCATTCAATCATTCCTTTATTTAACCAAACCTTCCTTGTCTACAAGGAAGACAACTGCAGTGTCTGCATAGAATGCTGGACCTCAAGGTACCTCACCCTCCAGCTGGCCTGTGATTTAAAATAAGGATATACATGCTGTGGTGATCTCTAAAAAACTCAGTGATTTAGAGGGTGAGAGAACTTCCCAGTATAACACTGATGCATGGTGGTATGTTTTATGGCAGAGGTAGGACAAAGTAAAAGGTTGAGGCTCAGGAAAGGTTTCCACTTAAAGCTTAAAGAATGAGTTAGAGTAAATGAGGCAGGAAAGGGAGGAAGAAAGAGGAATAACAAAGATTTAAGAAGAAACTGCTGGGGGGAAAGGTGTGTAAAGGAGAAGAGATTACAGAAATGGGTACATTTGAGGAACTCCATAGAAGGGGAAAAACAAGAGATGAAAAGCAATGAGGAATAATTGAAAATTTTTTACTTAAAAATTTTTTTTACATATAACACATAAAGAAAAGTAAACACATTGTAAGTGGGTAACATTATCAGCCTGGGTAACCATGGGAGTTGGGAGCATAGCTTAGTTTTGCATGTTTTTGAGCTTTATTTAAAGGTTTGGGCTTGGCGCGGTGGCTCACGCCAGTAATCCCAGCACTTTGGAGGCCAAGGTGGGTGGATCACCTGAGGTCAGGAGTTCGAGTCCAGCCTGACCAACATGGAGAAACCCTGTCTCTACTAAAAATACGAAAAAAAATTAGCCAGGCGTGGTGACGCATGCCCGTAATCCCAGCTACTCAGGAGGCTGAGGCAGGAGAATTACTTGAAACTAGGAGGCAGAGGTTGCAGTGAGCCAAGATTGTGCCATTGCACTCCAGCCTGGGCAACAAGAGCAAAAAAACCTCTGTCTCAAAAAAAAAAAAAGTTTGTATAGATAACCATTTTGCTTATATATAGTTAATTTGTTTGTTCTCATTGCTATATAATATACAATTGTGTGAATATGCCACAATGTTTCCATCAAGTCTATAGTTGGAAATTTACTTAGTTTCTAGTTTTTAGCTATTATGAGTAGTGCTAACATACACATTCTAGTATATACCCTTTGGTTGAACACATGTGCAGTTCTGTTGGGCATACCTCTAGGAATGGATTTGCTGGATCATAGTCTATGTTTGATTGTAGAATTGCAGGAAAGTAACTGATATGGTTTGGCTGATATGATTTGGAAAGTAACTGATATGGTTTCCATTCATGTTGAAAGATAATCCTGAAATTTGGAGTTGGACCCAGTGGGAGTGACTGCCTCATAAAACAAGATCCCTCATAAATAGCTTAGCTTCATCCACTTGTTGATGAGTGAATTCTTGCTCTAGTAGTTCACATGAGATCTGGTTGTTTAAAAGAGTGTGGCACCTCCCCGCCACATTGCCATGTGACACACTGGCTCCTGCTTTACCTTCTGCCATGATTGTAAACTCTCTCGGGCCCTCACCAGAAGCCAAACAGATGCCAGTGCCATGCTTCCTGTTCAGCCTGTAAAACAATGAACCTCTTTTATTTTTAAATTACCCAGCTTCAGGTATATCTCTATAGCAATGCAAAGACAAGCTAACACAGAAAGTTGGTACTGAGGAATAGGGTGCTGCTATGAAGATACCTGAAAATATGGAAGTGACTTTGGAAGCAGGTAATGGGCAGGGGTTGGAAGAGTTTAGAGGGCTCAGAAGAAAATAGGACGTCAAAGTAAGACTTTAAGTGGTTGTGACCAAAACACTGACAGAGATATGGACAGTGAAGTCCAGGCTGATGAGGTCTCAGAAAGTTATTAGGAACTGGAGCAAAGGTCATTCTGGTTATGCTGTAGCCAAAAAAAAAAAAAAAATGGTTGCATTGTGTCCATGCTTTAGGGAATTATGGAAATTGGAATTTAAGAGTGATAATTTAGGGTATCTGGCAGAAGAAACTTCTAAGCAGTAAAGCATTCAGGATGTGGCCTAGCTGCTTCTAACATTCTATAGACTATTTTCAGATGCAGGGAAAATAAATGACTTAAAGCTGGAACTTATATTTAAAATAAAAGCAGAGCATAAAAGTTTGAAAAATTTGCAGTCTGCCTCTGTGGTAAAGAATCGAAGCAGGCTAAGAATCGAAGCAGGCTGTGAAACAACCAGATGCTAAACAGATTAGAATGATTAAAGGGGAGCCAAGCGTTACTATTTAAGACAATGGGAAAAAGACCTCAAAGGCATTTCAGAAATCTTTCAGGCAGCCCCTCCCATCACAAGCCCAGAGGCCTAAGAGAAAAGATTGGTTTCACAGGCCAGGCACAGGGCAACACTTCCCTCCTCAGACTGGGGACACTGCCCTTTACATCCCCAGCCTCTCTGGCTCCAGCTGTGGCCCAAAAGGCCCAAGAGACAGGTTTGAGATGTCTCTTTGGAGATTGCAAGCTTCCATAAACTTTGGTGGATTTCACAGTGTCAAGTTTGCTGGCACATGGAATTCAAGAATAAAGGAGGCTTGGCAGTTTCCACATAGATTCCAGAGATTGTCGGGAAAAGCCTGAGTGCCAAGCAGAAGCCTGCTGCAGGGGCAGAACCCCACAGAGAATCTCTACTAAGGCAATGTGTTAGTCCATTCTCATGCTGCTATGAAAAAATACCCCAAACTGGGTAATTTATAAAGGAAAGAGGTCTAATGACTCACAGTTCTGCAGGGCTTGGGAGGCCTCAGGAAACCTAAAATCATGGCGGAAGAGGAAGCAAACACACCTTTCTTGATATGGCAGCAGGAAGGAGAAGTGCAGAGCAAAGTGGGGGAAAGGCCCCTTATAAAAGCATCAGATCTTGTGAGAAGTCACTCACTATTACAAGAACAGCATGGAGGTGACTGCCTCCATGATTCAATTACCTTCCACTGGGTCACTCCCATGACACATGGGGATTATGGGGACTATAATTCAAGATGAGATTTGGGTGGGGATTCAGACAAACGATAGCATTCCATCCCCATCCCCTGCTAAATTTCATGTCCTCACATTACAAAACACCATCATGCCTTCCCAACAGTATGCCAAAGTTTTAACTTATTTCAGCATTAACACAAATGTCCAAGTCCAATAATCTCCTCTAAGACAAGGCAAGTCCCTTCTGCCTATGAACCTGTAAAGTCAAAAGCAAATTAATTACTTCCTAGATACAATGGGGATACAGGCATTGGGTAAATAATACCTGTTGCAAAGAGGAGAAATTGGCCAAAACAAAGAGGCTACAGGCCCTATACAAGTCCAAAATCCAATAGGTCAGTTATTAAACCTTAAAGTTCCAAAATGGTCTCCTTTGACTTCATGTCTCACATCCAGCAAACTGATGCAAGATGTGGGCTCCCACAGCCTTGCACAGTTCTGACCCATGGCTTTGCAGGGTACAGCCCCTACTCCCAGCTGCTTTCATAGGCTGGCATTGAGTGTCTGTGGCTTTTCCAGGTGCACAGTGCAAGCTTTTGATTGATCTATCATTCTGTGGTCTGGAGGATGGTGGCCCTCTTCTCACAGCTCCACCAGGCAGTGCCCCAGTGGTTACTCTGTGTGGGAGTGCCAGCCCTACAATCCCCTTTTGCATTGCCCTAGCAGAGGTTCTCCATGAAGCCTTTGCCTCTGAAACAAACTTCTGCCTGAACATCCAGGCATTTCTGTACATCCTGTGAAATCTAGGTGGAGGTTCCCAAACCTCAATTCTTGACTTCTGTGCACCTGCAGGTCCAACATCATGTGTAAGACACCAAGGCTTGGGGCTTGCACCCTCTGAAGCAATGGCCCCTTTTAGCCATGGCTGGAGCTGAAGCCGCTGGGATGCAAGGCACCGTGTGCTGAGGCTGCATAGAGACCTGGAGGCTCAGCCCAGGAAACCATTTATCCCTCCTTGGTCTCCAGGACTGTGATGGGAGGGGCTACCTTGAAGGTCTCTTACATGTCCTGGAGACATTTTCCCCATTGTCTTGAGGATTAACATTTGGCTCCATGTTACTTATTCAAACTTCTGCAGCTGGCTTGAATTTTTCCCTAGAAAATGTTTTTTTTGTTGTTTGTTTTTTTTTTGTTTTCCCACACTGCATCATCAGGCTGCAAATTTCTCAAACTTTTTATGCTCTGCTTCCTCTTGAATGCCTTGCCGCTTAGAAATTTCTTCTGCCAGATACCGTATCATTTCTCTCAAGTTCAAAGTTCCACAGATCTCTAGGGCAAGGGCAAAATACCATCAGTCTCTTTGCATAGGAAGACTGATGTTTAATTCAGTTCCCAAGAAGTTCCTCATCTACATTTGATGCCACCTCAGCCTGAACTTTATGGTCCATATCACTGTCCATATTTTGGTCAAAACCATTTAACAAGTCTCTAGGAAGTTCTAAACTTTCCCATTTTTTCCTATCTTTTGAGCCCTCCAAACTGTTCCAATTTCTGCCTGTTACCCAGCTCCAAAATTGCTTCCATATTTTAAGGTATCCTCATAGTAATGCCCCAGTCCCAGTACCAATTTACTGTATTAGTCCATTTTTATTCTTCGAAGTCATTCTGCTACAAAGAAATACTTGAGACTGGGTAATTTATAAAGGAAATATGTTTAATTGACTCACAGTTCTCCAGGGCTGGGGAGGCCTCAGGAAACTTACAACCATAGTGGAAGGGGAAGCAAATGTGTCCTTCTTTACATGGCAGCAGCAAGGAGAAGTGCAGAGCAAAGGGCCGGGGGATGGACCCTTTATAAAAGCCCTTGTAAAAGCATCAGATCTTGTGAGAACTCGCTCACTATCATGAGAACAGCATGGAGGGAACCACCCCATGATTCAATTACCTCCCACTGGTCCCTCCCACAAAACATGGGGATTGTGGGAATTACAATTCAAGATGAGATTTGGGTGGGGACAGAGCCAAACTGTATCAGACAGTGTGGAACAAAATGTGGGGTTGGTGCCTCTATATAGTCTCCACCGGGACACTGCCTAGTGGAACTGTGAAAACAGAGCCACCATCCTCCAGAAAACAGAGCCACCATCCTCCAGACCCCAGAATGTTAGATCCACTGGCAGCTTGCAGCCTGCACTGAGAAAAGCCACAGGCACTCATCTCTAACCCATAAGAATAGCTAAAAGGCTGCACACTGAAAAGTCACCACGGTGGACCTGCCCAAGGCCTCCAGAACCCACCTTTTACACTAGATATGCGACATGGAGTCAAGGATTATTTTGGAGGTTTAAAATTTAGTTCCTGCCCTGCTGAGTTTCAGACTTGTTTGGGGCCTATAGCTCCTTTCTCTTGGCTGATTTCTCCTTTTTGGAATGGGAATATTTACCCAACGTCTTTACCACCATTGTATCTTGTAAGTTAAATACATTCTTTTAAATAATATATTATTTTACAGTCTCATAGGTGGAAGGAACTTGACTTATGTCTCAAATGAGACTTTGGACTTTGGACTTGGGGTTGGAATCAGTTAAGACTTTGTGAGGCTATTGAGAAGGAGTGATTGTAATTTTCAATGTGAGAAGGACATGAGTTTTGGGGGACCAGGGACAGAATGATATGGTTCGGTTGTGTGTCCCATCCAAATCTCATGTTAAAATCTATTACCCAATGTTGGAAGTGGGACCTGGTAGGAGTTATTGGATCGTGGATGTGAACCCTTCATGAATAACTTAGTGCCATACCCTTGGTAATGAGTGTGTTCTCACTCTGAAAGTTCACGTGGGATCTGTTTTTATAAAAGACTGTGGCACCTCCCCTATTCTCTCTCTTGCTTCCCCTTTCACCATGTGATACACCAGCTTCTGCATCTCCTTCTGTCATGGATTATAAGCTCTCTGAGGCTCTCCTCAGAAGGTGAGGAGATGCTAATGCCATGCTTCCTGCAAAGCCTCCAGAACCAGCCAATTAGACCTCTTTTCTTACCCAGCCTCTGGTATTTCTTTATAGTAAAGCAAAAGCAATGAGCACAGAAACTTATTATATTAGCTTTTTAAAATGATACTTTTCACAATGAAAAGAATGGGTTAAAGAATAGTGAGAGTAATCTTAATGAGAATTGATAAGGGTTTGAACTAATCCATGTCAGTGAGATAGGAACTACAACATGAATTGGAGAGCTATTTAGGAGGAAAATACTTGGACTTGATGGCTTAATTAGACATGAAATGAGGTCAGGATGACTTCCAGGTGTTTAGCTAAGTGGTTATTGGTGCCATTCATAGCGATAGAGGCTTTGGAATCTCATTAAATGAGCATCAATATGCTTCAAGGATCGTGTTATTTATCTTGGAGATGAGGAAATAGAGACTGACAAAAATAATGGCTAATAAGTGACTTATTTCCTCCAAAATGTTTTACCAATTCCTTACATAGCCAGAATAATTTTCAGATTAATTTATCAATTGTCATGCATTATAGTAATTATATTCATTGTTACTCACAGAGGGCTATCATTTATAAGTTATATGGACTTAGGCCAGTTATAAGGTCTAAGAGACAGTCTCTTCACATGTAGCACAAAGATAATAATATTCATCCTTCATAATTCAATAAGATATACAAAGCATCTATTAGTACCTGAAACATAGTGATTTCAAATGATAGACATTATTTATGTGACATTTAGTTATTACATATTAATGCTTCTTTTTTTTTTTACCACTTATATTCTCAAATAAAAAAGAGAAGTCACCTTTCTGTTGTCCCCTCCTCAACAATGTACCCTAAAAAACTGAGCATTTGAGTGTTAAGTAAAAAGTGACATCATACTTAGCAGCTTTAAACAAGACTCAACCATTTCTACCAATGTAGCCTCTTATATAAAATAAGAATATATGCACTGATATCCAATTCAATTCTGTGTTTTGCCATTTCTATTCAATTTTAATGACTTCATCAGTTATTTTTATATTCTCCCATTTGTATTGCTATCTATCAATTGGTATCATCTATCTAATTTTATTGTTATTTTCAGATTATATAAGATCCTATGTGCTTAATACATTAATACATATTAATACTAACAAATTATTATTTTTATTCACCATTTTTCAATATGCCGCCATATTGTGATAAAGAGACCGCTTTTTATTTAACCAAGCTTATGTTCATAATAGGCACTTTCACATTACAAAGAAATTTTCATAGTTTTCCTCAGTTTTGTTTAAAATAGATGAGTTACTCTGTGGGGTTTTTTTTGCCAATGGAAATGGAACTAACACAGTTCTATGATGTAGAATTTGCAAAGAATAGCACTGTAAAACACAAAATATAGGTGGATCTCATGTCTTGGGAAGAATGTTAATAGAACTAATGAATGTTGCTTCATGAACTAATGAATTAAGTTTACAGAGTTGCTCTACACCTAGAGGAAGACAGATTATTTAGGTTACAAAGTTCACAATGAAAAAAACCAACCAAGTGCCTACTTTCACTGAATCAGGGAAGACTAGATGTACTGAATGAGAATGAATCTTCCACTAATTCATGAAATTTTGCTGCTTCACCCATAACCAGTAGCAAAAATTGACATGGTTATTGTTGAGATTCTGCCCTGGGGCACTGATTCAGGAAGGCTGCAGGTTTGCTGAAAGGTTTACAAAGTTTCCACCAAGTTTACTGAACTTCATTGAATCTATGCACCCTGTCCAGCTTTTCCCAGAGAGTTCTCGGTTCCTCATCTTCCTGGCCTAAGGATAAGCCAGTCTCTGCTGCCCACATTAACTTTATAACAATCCATTTCCACAGAAAGTCTAGCCAGAGGGATTAACAAGGAGAGACAATATTTATTCAATTTCTTTCAAGTCTGCTGCCTCATTTCTTGCCAACTGGATGGCTGGATGGTTTTGGGTATTTGGCCTGTGGGTTAATGTGAAGGGACAAAGCAGGAATCCCAATCCAGTCATGTATTTATAATCCCTGAGAAAAGGGTTTCCTGACCCTAGTCTCAGAGAACTCCCTAAAGAGTTTTAAAATATGATGGCTGGCAAGACCCCACCAGCCAATTAAGTCAGAATCTCTGAGGGTGTATTCTGGGCACTGAGAATTCTTCCGTTCTCAAGATGATTCTAATTTGCAGCCAAGGTTGAGAATAATGGCTTTCGTTACTTAGGTGATTTTAGATACCCTGCAAGGCCCCTCAGAGATCATCTGATCCAATATGTGTAAAGATTAATTTTGGTTAACATGGAGAAGGGGGTTTCTGATTTTTGTCCTCGTACATGAATCAAGGAGAGGACTATTCTGATTATTGAGTGAAAGTGATTTAATTCCACATGTGTGATTACCAAAGTGAGACTATAAATCACAAAATGTAGTGATCTGTCTAAAGTTACACAGCCTGTAAAAGACCAGTCATGCCTCCTGACTTCAGTTCCAGTGTTTCATTTTTACATATTGCTTTGGCCATGTTAAAATTAATCAAGTGGTACTTATCACTTAAAACAGCTTCTAACATTATAACTATGAGGAATTTGAAAGCATCAAGTTCAAACCGTTTGTAAGCCAGCACTATTTTCATTGCATGTTTTTCACACGTAATATTTGATATTTCTTTTCTGCCTTTATTACAAGATCTGGGCCTCTAGATTTTAACTAATTTGAATGACATGTGTAACATCTAATCTAATGGAGATTTCCACCACCTTGTTTTTATAGGCTTAAGTCTGTACTAAAAATACAAAAAATTAGCCGGGCACGGTGGCGGGCGCCTGTAGTCCCAGCTACTTGGGAGGCTGAGGCGGGAGAATGGCGTGAACCCGGGAGGCGGAGCTTGCAGTGAGCCGAGATCACGCCACTGCACTCCAGCCTGGGAGACACAGTGAGACTCCGTCTCAAAAAAAAAAAAAAAAGAAATTTCTTAAAAAGGTCATATGTACCCATGAATGTTCTTTTTCCAGCAAGATGGAAGAAGCCAAAGACTCTCTCTGGTCATTGCAGAAGGAAGAATGAGAGCCCAAACCTGAGAAGGAGAAAATGAGATGATGGGGCTGAATATGAATTAAGGCAGTTGCCAGTGGTTCTGTAATGAGCAAACTGAGTATTTTTTTATGTAGCCTCTATTCACATTTTTTTGTTTGATTTTGTCCTTTGATTGTAATGATAGGTTGTGGTTACACAATATTAAAGATGAATACTAAAGTAGTGACTAAATAAAAAGGCAAGATATTGAAGATGATTGATGTCATCCCAGCAAGGAAGCAGATGAGGAAAGGCAGAAGATAAAGTTTTTTTTATGTCTCTGCTACTATGTGCTTCTCACCTACACATGCTGGAATAAACTTAGCACATTTCCTTTATTCAATGCTGTTGTGCTATTTTCCAATGATCAGAATCTGTGGATGATGAAGGGAGTGTTCAACTCTGCAATCCTTCCAACAAGTAAAGCCAGTAATTTCACTTATTAACATATATCCTAGGGAAAATTTCCCCATGGCAAAAAGAAGCAGTATGAGTATGTGTGCTATAGTTTAAATGTCCTCTCCCAAACTCAAGCTATCAAGCATATTCATTTGTAGATCATACATATTATCTAGGCATGTTGTAGCACTTGTTACTTCATTTCTGAAATTCTTCTCTCAAACCCTTTATTTCTTTCCGGAAACACAGACACCACTGAATCTCTTAGGAGAAGAAGCTAATCAGATTTTACGACTTGGGAATACTGTATGTTTCAGGGCTGATTTTTGGGAAACCTTTAGAAATACTCAGGAATTGGTGATTTGAGCCTAAACTTTAGACATGGATACATTATCTAAGGCTTTTTAACTGATTTTCTCTCAAATTTGGAGCATGTTCTTGTCTTTGGGATGCCTATATTTTGCATATACTAAGGAGAAACATTTGCCAGTGGACATCAAGAACCATATACCTTAATGTTTGTTTCAGTGGTGTTTGTGATAGCGAGAACGGAGAACAATTCAAAAGTCCTTTGAAAGGAGAATGATTAAACTGACATAAATGTAAATAGTGGAATACTATACAGTAGTGACAAAGAATAAAGCGTAGCTAATCACATTTATCTTGGTAAAAAGTCCTGTAATGTAAAGTGCTGATGAGTTAGCATGACCTCCTAGTATCACTAGTACAAATATAAATTTATGTGACCACTTTGGAAAATAATTTATGATTATCATGTTTGTTGAAAATACAATAAACATTTGTGGAGTGTTTGCTATATATTAGTTATTTTCCTAAATGTGCAAATGCAAAATCACTTTATCCTAATAATTGTGAGGTAAATACTACCATTTTCATTGTTTATATATGAGAAAACTGACAAAGAGAAGTTGGGTAACTCGGCCAAAATAAAAAAACCTATTCATGGTACAAACAGCATTGAACCCAGGCAGTCTGGCTTCAGAGTTTGTCCCTTTACAAGGGACCATTATATTATGCTATCCCTTCCAACAAGGAAAGCCAGTAATTTCACTTATTGACATATATCATAGAGGAATTTTCCCCATGGCAAAAAGAAACAGTATGAATATATTTGCTATAGGTTAAATGTCCTCTCCCAAACTCATGTTGAAATTTAATTATCATTGTGATGGTATTAAGAGGTGGAATCATTAAGAGTTGATTAGATCACAGGGCTTTGCCTTCATGAATGGGTTAATGTTGTTATCATTGAAGTGGGTTTATAATCATGACAGTGGGTAGCTATAAAATTGAGTGAAGGGCCGGGCGCAGTGGCTCACCCCTCCTGTAATCCAAGCACTTTGGGAGGTTGAGGTGGGTCGATTGCCTGAGGTCAGGAGTTCGAGACCAGCCTGACCAACATAGAGAAACCTGTCTTTACTAAAAATCTAAAATTAGCTGGGCGTGGTGGTGCATGTCTGTAATCCCAGTTATTTGGGAGGCTGAGACAGGAGAATCACTTGAACCCGGGAGTTGTAGTGAGCTGAGATTGTGCCATTGCACTCCAGGCTGGGCAACAAGAGTGAAACTCCATCTCAAAAAAAAAAAAGCTAAAAACATCGAGTTCATTCCTCTGTCTCTCACTCTTGCCCTCACTTGCCCTTTTACCTTCTGCCATGGAATAATGAGGTATTATGGCCTTTGCCAGATACCTACACCTTGATATTGAAATTTCCAGCCTCCAGGACAGTGAGAAATAAATTTATTTTCTTGCTACATATCCAATCTGCAATATTCTATTATAGCAGCTCAAAATACATTAAGACAATCTTCATAGCAATTATGCTGTTAGTGAAAAAAAAAAGAGAAATGGCTTAAAAATCCACTATATCATAATGGATAAATAATCAAGATATAGTCATATAGAATAATATTATACAACAGTGAAAATGAACTGACTTTACCATGCCAATTCACACCAAAATAATCTTTTAAGTGATAAAAGCAAGGGACAGAGGTCATATATCATATATAAATATGTATGTCTAAATACATGTAAAACTAATCTATATTTACATGTGAGTTAAGACTATAAAGTTTACTCATCACAATACCACAAAAAAGGACAATAGCCATTACAAAAATTGTACTTCACTTTAATTTTTTAAAATGCAAAATGAAATACACTGAGTGATGTGATTTTTTTTTCCTTATTGAATTGAGGAAAATGTTGCATGTTTGCAAACTACAACTTTTCATGAGACAGTTTAAAAGTATATATAAAGTCTTTTTCATAGATTTTTAAAAGATAATTTTTCATAAAAATTTTGTGCAAGATAATCAGAGATGGGCCAAAAATTCTGTGAAATTACAGTCTTATTTATCAAAATAAAAACTTGAAAATAAGGTTTTCCTGTTATAACAAAATACCACAATCTGAATGACTTAAAAATACAAATTAATTTTCTCACAGTTCTGTAGGCTAGAAGTCTAAGATGACGGTGTCAGCAAGCCTGCTTTCTACTGAAGACTTTCTCCTCATCTTTCAGATGGCTGCTATCTTGCCGTGTTCTCACATGGTTAGCCCTCTGTGTTGTCTCTATCCTAATCTCTTCTTACAAGAATATCAGTCATATTGGGTTCAAGACTCACCCTAACAATCCCATTTTAACTTAATTATTTCTTTAAAAGCCCTACCTCTAAATAACATCACATTCTATGGTATTAAGGGTTAGGGCTTCAACATAAAAATTTGGGGAGTATACACTTCATTTCATAACATTAAGTAAATATTAAATGATCCAAAATAAACGGATATAAAATAATCTAATATAATGTAGTTAATAAAAAATAGAAGCTTCTTCAATGACATGAAGCAATGCACATAATATGTTCTGAAATAATAAATTTAGAAAACATCAATATGTATTTCAACTTTGTTAAACAAAACCTATACAAGAAAAAAAGATTAATATTAATCATGTCTAAGTGACAGATTTTATTGCCCATTCAAATGGTAGTATTTTGATCTTTTTTTCTTATGTATATAACAGGTTATCTAGGATGAATATTATTTTTATAATAAGAAGACTTTTTAATTTACTACATGGAGAAGATAACACATCAAGAACAACCATTAATATATTAAGAGCAACATGGTTAAGTTTATTAAAGTATTAATTCAGCCAGGATTTACTGATTGCTTACTCTATGCCTGGTACTGGGGATGGGTGGGAGGATTAGGAGGAAAAGTTCTCATTTCTTTTTATGTAAATATTTATGCATTTACATATCTGTGACTTAAGTTTGTCGGTTTGTAATTGAGAATGCAACTCAAACTTTGTGATTTTAAAATAATGTTCCCAGGACAAACTCAGCAAATTCTATCATATACCTAAAATACAGGAGATAGCCATATAGGAGGACACAAAAAAGAGGAAATGAGGCACATGACGATTTTCTTTAAATATCTGAAAGGATAGAAATGTGGAAGAGCATGTGACTAGAAGGCTAATTTTTTAAAATAAAATTAAGAATAAATGGATAGATATTTCAGGAGTTTGATACAAATATGGGAAAAAATTCTAACAAGATAATATTGTAAAAGTATCAAAGTACCTGGGAGGTAATGGGCTTACTGTAATGAAAGTACTAAAGCTTAGTCTACGTCATCACTGTCTAATAGAACGTTCTGTGATAGTGGAAGTAATTTAATTCTGTGCTGTGCAATATGGACACTGATAGCCACATTTAGCTTATGAGCACTTGAAATGTGGCTAGTACAACTGAAGAAGTGAAGTTTAATTTTACCTAATTTTTATTAATTTAAATTTAAATGATGGTTTTCATATTGTACAATGCAGGTCTATCAGACCTCTGGGGAAGAGTGGAACAGACTTGAATAACACTGCTGGAGTATATGACTTTTTAAAGTCTCTTCTAGCTTAAGATTGTATGATTCTTTAAACTTGAGGTTATGAGATCATATTCCTCTATTAGGAATAAAGGACAAACATCTAGGAGGAAAAGACTGATTAATATGCCTTGGGTTGTCTCAAGTACTTTAAAGAACATGTTTGCCAAATTTGAAGGAGTGGCAGAGAACAGATATTCAACAAAATATGAATAATCAGGGGCTATAGAATATTCACATTTTTCTATTTCAGCTAAAGGTAACAGAGAACAAACATGTTTGAAATACATTATCAGTATAACTGCAGTTATAGATCACTTACAAAAATTCTAAATTTATAAATTAGAACAATGAGATCTAGAAAGTTTGAGAAACAGGACTCTTATCTACTAGGCTCACATATAAACTTTTAGGCATCTCCCAAAATTAAGAGTAGTATCTAAACAATGCCACATTAAAAAATAAGGTATGTTAGTGTGGGCACTAACACTGGTCTGCTCAGTCCAGTCTGCATTCCACCTTGCCTTCTGTAGATGATGAACACACCAAAGATGTTAACGTAATAGACATGTCCAGGAATGCCAAAGACCCAAAGTTCATTAGATGCATGTACATATTAGAGACAAAGCTTGAAACCCCAATTGAGTTTAAAGAAATTGTACTTAATATGAGACTTGTGAAAGAATGAGCAACATTTGATGGTTTCTATAAAACATTCAAAAGGGTGAGTAAACAGTGACCGATATCTTGTGACAAATATGTTATCTATAATAAGCAAGACTTTGAAGAAAGGACTGCAACTTCAAAACGAGTTTCCTAGTTTACAACAAGCATTAATGTCAGAAAAGTCAATTAAGAGGTGACCTCCAATAGCAAGCCTTTGTCATTCAGGTTTAGGCAACATTCTTTGTCAGCCTCAATGTGCCTAACACTAACTGTTGACCTTTTGCTTTGCATTGAAAGGTCATTAGGATAAGTTAAGCCTCCTAAGTGTTCACTACTTTTGAACCTGTGGATCACAGCATGCCATTAAAGGGGTTATCAAAGGGTGGCAAGAAGAAAAAGGAAAATGTCACTATGATCTTTTAAATCTATAAACTACATTAAGCAGTTCAAATTGTCATCTGTCATTCAGTTGCATAATTAGAAATACTTTCCTTTCAACTTAATCCAAATGCCACATCTCATTGTGATACTAATGGTATGTTGTCTTCACCAGTGTATGACTGTGTTTATTTCTATACTTAAGTGTTTAGAAGCAAAATTTCCTGTTTCTCTAAGCTTTAAGTTTCCTTTTTTAGTAACTCTTCCGTATCAAAGACATCTCAGAGGACCTCTCAAACTGAACTGCTGTGACTAAAAAAAAAATAAAATAAAATAAAAAATAAATGTTAGTAGGATGTCATAAAGTGGTTTGAAAAAACGCTGGCATATATGTGAGAAAAATTTATTTTAATCCTGGGATATGTTTTGGAACCATGTGTAGGAACCATTGAAGAATAGATATTTTATGTATGTAAAGTAGTTTCTAACTAAGTAGACTTTGTTAAAGCAGCCAAAATTATCTAAGTCACTCTCTGTCAGAGAGGTGAAAGACCTATACAAAGAGAACTATAAAACACTGCTTAAAGAAATAATAGGTGACAAAATCAAATGGAAAAATGTTCTGTGCTCAAGGATCGGAAGAATCAATATTGTTAAAATGACCATACTGCCCAAAGCAATCTACAAATTCAACGATATTCCTATCAAGCTATTAATAGCATTTTTTACAGAACTAGAAAACACTATTCTAAATTAATATGGAGCCAAAAAAGAACCCACATAGCCAAAGCAGTCCTAAGCAAAAAGAACAAAGCCAGAAGCCTCACATGATGCAGCTTCAAACTGTACTATCAGGCTACAGTAAACAAAACAGCATGGTACTGGCACAAAAACAGACACATAGACCAATGGAACAGAATAGAGAACTCAGAAATAAAGCTGCACACCTACATCCTTCTGACCATTGTCCCAGCTGCTCAGGAGGCTGAGGTGGGAGGATCACTTGAACCTGGAAGGTCGAGGTTGAGGTGAGCCGAGATCATGTCAGTGCACTCCAGCCTGGATACCAGACCAAAAATGAATAACCCCATTAAAAAATCAGCAAAAGACATGAACAGATACTTCTCAAAAGAAGCCAACAAACTTGAAAAAATGTTCACTGTCACTAATCATCAGAGAAATGTAAATCAAAACCCCAATGGGATATTACATCAGTAAAAATGACCATTATTAGAAAGTCAAAACAACAGATGCTGGCATGACTGTGGAGAAAAGCGAACACTTATACACTGTTGGTAGAAGTGTTAATTAGTTCTGTCACTGTATAAAGCAGCTTGGAGATTTCTTGAGGAAATTAAAACAGAACTACCATTCAATCCAGTAACCCCATTAATGTGTATATATCCAAATGAAAATAAATTATTCTACCAAAAAGACACCTACACTAATATCTTCATTGCAAGACTATTCACAATAGCAAAGACATGGAATCAACCCAGGTGCCTATCAACGATGAATTAGGTTACATAAGGAAAATGTGGTACATATACACTATGGAATACTATGCGGCCATAAAAAAGGATGAAATCATGTTCTTTGCATGGATGCAGCTGAAGACCATTATCCTAAGCAAATGAATGCAGGAACAGAAAACCAAACAACAAAACAACACATTCTCACAAGTGAGAGCTAAACATTGAGCACTTATGGTTGGAAAGATGGCAACAATAGACACTGGGGTCTGCTGGAGGAGTGGAGGGGGCAGCAGTTGAAAAACTATTGAGAACTATGCTCAGTTTTTGAGTGACAAGATCAATTATATCCCACACCTCAACATCACACAAAGTACCCATGTAAAAACCTGCACATGTACCCCCTGACTCTAAAACAAAAGTTGAAATTATTGAAAAATAAAAAAATAAGACTGGGCTCATGCCTGTAATCTTTGGGAGGCTAAGTGGGTGGATCTCTTGGGTCCACGAATCTGAGAGAAGCCTGGGCAACATGGTGAAATCCTGTCTCTATAAAAAACAAAACAAAAAAAAACACCAAAACCCAAAGAAGCCACACATGGTGGCACACACCTGTAGTTCCAGCTACTCGGAAAGCTGAGGTGGGAGGATCACTTGATCCCAGAAGGTAAAAGCTGCAGTGAGCTGGGATCGCACCACTCCACTGCAGCTTGGGTAGACAGGAAAAGACACTGTCTCACACACAGAAAAATAATAAAAATAAAATAAATAATTTTTTTTTAAAAAGTGTGTTGCTACACACATCTATTACTATAAACAAAATTTTAAACAAGAGGTTTATTTCAAATCCTGGATAGGCAATAGCATCAAGAATAGTATTTGATTTTACAGGTATGACATTCTTAAACTCCGTATCCCTAGGTTTAGAAGAGGCAGCTTCACAAGAATCATCTAAACCAAAGACTGTAGCTTGGCTTTTTTATAGAAACATGTAATTTTCCTGAAAGCTACTATGTTATGAATTATATAGAGTAATAAGTGTAGGCCTTTGATAACATGTTATCTTATTTTGGGCTCTAATTTGTACAGTAGTGATTATAGTTCCAAAAAGCGTTCTCTCAGTGTGAAGATACATACCATATTCGACTGTATTACTGAGAAGGTATCCTTTTAAAATTTATTTTAAAATATTTCTACTGTTTACTAAAGTAATGTAGTGAAGTGGTAGGAATATCCTTTATAAGCTTGAAGATAAAATGTATTCCTTCTATATTTCTGAAATTTGCTAGATGTTAGGATTAGGTGGTTATAGAAGTTACAGAGATGGATTACTACAGATATCTAGTGTTTTCTTTTTCATCGCTAAACTGCCTGCTGCTGCAGGCAGTTAGCTTGTTTCTTAGCTCACTAGAATGCCGGTGATTTTTGTACATATTCTATGGACTGATTCACAGTTCTGACCCTGCTTTTTGAAAAGGTTTAATTTCCAGCAGGTTTTTTGAGAAGGTCACACACATATTGTCTTGATGTCATGTGGAAAGCGCTGGCTCATCACAAGAGCCCTGTGGCTTTTAATGAGTTTTGCCATCAGAGAGGTATTTGAATATTGTTCAGTAGCCTTGTGTCTCATTATTATATTTTGCTTCAAACTTGAATTAAAGGAGAGATGCAAGCAAAATCCTGCCAAAGCAATTGATATTTACTTTGTGTATAAACCCTTGCAGCAGATTGAACTTGAAAAAGATCTCCTGTTTTTTAGTAATATCTAATTGGACCCTCACAAATATCAAGCATAGGTCCCTTTAACTAGGCAATCCCAGCATAAATGGAGTGGTTACCGACATTAAGTGGTCTATTTATCCTGGAATGAGAGAGGAATTGCAGTCAGCAGGAGGGAGGGTAGTTTCTGAGTCATATGCTCTTGCATGGAAGGAGAGACAGGAGGTGTTGTTAAAATTAATTTGCTATTCAGGCATTTTAGAAAATATGCTTGCCTAGCCTCAGGGATTTAGAGGTGTCTGAAGCTGCTGGCAAGCAGGCTACCTGAGAAAGAATGTAAAACATGGTAGAAGAAGAATGAACAATAGTTCTGTATCCAATTCACTGTGACTTCTCTGTTTTTATTTTTTCTGGTGCCCTTAAAATGGTCATGAAATAATGGGGTGAGAAGATGCTCAATTGCTGGAATGCTTGTCGTGAAGACAGCCATGGCTCAAGCATCTTCTTAGTCATACAATAATGAGTACCTCCCTAATTTGATGTGCTTCAAGTAGCTCAGACTGTTGAGAGTAGCAAACCTGGTAAAAGAGGAGATGACCTCTGCAGAGCCTATGGAGGGCATGCAACAGACCCTCAATAGAGGAATTCTCACTTCTACCTCCAGCTAGTTCTGCTGCTGCCACCCAAGAGATTTAAGGTGTTTATCTTATTCAGATAAGATTATTATTACTACCACTAAAATGAAAGCAATAACTACAACTACTGCTACTCTGAACAGTAGCTGCCATTTATTGAATAGGATGTGTTAGGATCTGCCCTGAACTCCTTGTATGCTCTATTATTAGTCCCCATTATAATTCAGATATATTGCTCATCTCATATTGCAGGCGAGGAAACTGATTTAGAAAGATTAAGTACACACAGAAAGTAAATAGTGAATACAGAATCTGTTCCTGTCAGCATAGCCCCCAAATGCAAACTTAGTCATCATTTAGTTAATTAATATGCAAGAGGTGCTTACCAGTGTGAAGAGTTTCATTCTGTAAATCATGTACAGCAAGCCACATGTACTTTCTCCTATTCTCTCTGGTCTGATCTTGTTTGCTGCTTGATAGACCATCCTGGTCAGCCCTGCTGGGGGATCACAAGTCATGGATGTATGTGACCACCTCAGTCCCACACTGTTGCTCTTTGTTTTGCTCAACTCATTTTAGTCCCAATTTTTCAGTTTTCTTTTTATAGTTAAGAGTTTGCTTCACCACTTCCTTTGTAACACTGATCACATACCCACTCTTCCTTCAATCTCATTTAGTGTCAATTTATTCCTTAAACATGTATTGAATTCTTACTATATGTTGAGGAAACTAATACTAATATTAATTGGTCTATGATCATAGGAAACCTGGAGGTTAATGAAACTTAGATACAGATAAACAGCTAAATGCAGTTCAAGGTGATGCATAGGATTATAGCGATAGGCAGAGAACAATACATTTTTAAACTAGGGCGGAGATATTAGAGGTCTCTTCCTAAACGAAATAGTAACTAAATTGAGTGTTGAACACCAAAAATAAGTTAGTCAAGTGAAGAAACATTTCAAAAAGTGGAAATATAATATTTTTTAAAATTTCAATTAATTCCAAATGACTGGAACTTAAGACTGGGAAAGGTAGAGGCTTATGGGATTAGATTGAGGAGGAATTCAGAGAGAAAATCAGGAAGGACCTTGAAGTTCACCGCAAGAAGACTGCATTTTATCCAATGAACAGCCGCTGGGCAATTTTACACACTAATCGAGAAGGGAGTGAGATGGGTTTGAACTAAGGCATACTGTAGTTCTGTTTACTGCAGAAAGGAAGTTCAAGAACAGCCTCACAACTTGTCTGGGCAGTATTTTCTCACAGCTATTTAGGCTTCTCTGTACCCCAAACTGGCCAAGAAAGTTAAAATGTTACATTTCTCTAATAATTAGACTTCTTCATACTGAAAATTTCCTTTGGAAAAAATAAGGACGTTTTAATATGAAGCGGAAGTTTAGTAGTTATTTTTTGCATGTCTGTGTGCATGTGTGCATTCTGACTTCTGTGCGACTTGGTCATAATCTTAATCATTCTTGAAAGCAGAGAGTGATGAGTCTGACCTCGGGGAAAAGCTAGGCTGTCTTTCCCAGCATCTTGATATTAGAATAGATTTTAAGATTCCGTCAAGTATACTGAAAGGAGAATCAATCCATCAACACTGTACATTTATTAAAGACCTACTATGTGCCCACAATTTTGCTCTATGCTATGAAATGTAAAAACAACATTTAGTGTCTCTGTCTTCAAGTTGCTAAAATATAATTGGAGAGAGTAAAAAAAAAAAAAAAATCCCCAATATTGTTAGATAAAGTTTTGTGGCAATACAATTTTTTTTAAAACTTGGTAATGCAGGGTATGAAAGCAATGGGAGTTCAGGGAAGAAAGATGTCCAAGCAGGATATGCTTGACTAGTGGGTGCGACAGAAGGGGCCTTCCTTTAGCTGGAGGTCCTGGCTGAGTAGCAAATATGGTTTACAAAAAGGGAGTAAGATTGGATATTGAGGGTGGAGGGGGCCAGGGTTGAGGTACAGAGTATTAAAAATCTTTAATGCCAAGCAAGAAATGTGGTCTTATTAGGTAAGTTGTGAACAGAAGATAATAATGAAGTCTTTTTATTTTTTTTAACTACTTTTGCAGTGGTGTATGAATTTGCAGCCACACGCCTACCTGATTTGTGACTTTTGTGAAAACTCACTTCCTAGCCTGGCTTCCCCTATGAAAGCAGGACCTGTGACATAGGCTTGCATGGAGGTAGTTTATTTTGAGAAATCATCCCGAGTCAGGAGAGAGTGAGGCTGGGATGAGGGAAACGAGGATGGAGGACAAGCTAACGCAAGGTTCAATAAGTACTAAGCTGTCCTTGCAAGGGCATCTGGGGCTGATTAGGCTGAGGCTTTCTGTGGAGTCATCTCACAAAACCTACCCAAGGAACAAAAGACTGGCACAGTTTATTCACAATTGCTCTACAGGGTATTAACTCCCTCATTGTTTGCACTACATTTGCATGACTGCTTGATGCTGAGTCAGAGACGCCCAAGAACAGAATATGAGAAATTCTAGGTTGAACTGAGAGTAGGTGTTGTATTTGTATATTATCAAAGGTTGTGCATAGAAAGGGCTGGAGTTTAAGATGAGCTGAAAAGTCCTGACCAGAGGCAAGAGGTATCAGATAGACTCATCATTTCATTTTTAAGTAAAAATTTTAAATGATTACAAAATATATACAAATGTATTATTACCAAAAGTATTATTTTAACAATTAGCTAATAAAACATTACCTAGAAATCATTTGGACACATCTTTAATGAATAACTTAAACTGGCTTATTGTATTAATATTCTTTTTCTACTTGTTTCCTTCCTTGCTTAAATGGTAGTATTTACATACTAAGAAGTTGTTGGACATCAAATTTTAGTATTAAAACATACGTTTTTGAATCAAAATGTCCTCCTCGTGCTCTGGAGAATTCCCTTCCAGTTTTAGCGTGGTACCCACAGATTCACCTCCCGATGGCGATGCTTGTGGGCTACAAAGGCGGGTGTGGTTTGGACAGAGAGCAGGCGCTGAGCCCTTCTTCCTGGACTTTAATGAATTAGATTCCTTTTTTTTCACCATCCAATTTTTGTGACCTTATTTTACATAAAGGTAGATGAAGATCTTAAAGATGAGTTGCTATATCACACTTCACAATTGGGTACTGCATTTTAATATTCCAAGCAGCAAGTTTCTTAAACATGAGATTTCTGATATCAAAATATAAGAGTGCTCTGGAAAAGATATAATTTCATTAAGCATTAGAATGCAAAGTTTAAGATAAATATGTTAGATAAGATGCCTAAGAGTTTTACAATGCTACACAAACAACCATTGGCCAGCTCTGATTCCATTTTCCTAATTTCTCCAGAATTCTGACCAGAAAACAGTCTGAGGAATCACTTTTCAGTTGGTTCCCTGTGGTGATATCTTGTCTGTCGTGAATTACTTCATTAAAATTAAACCACTTATTGTTGTGAGGATTAAGATGACTTGAAGTTAAAATTAACCTCCATGGATGAAAAATTTTCTAGGGCTTATATTTATGGGCACTGGAAATCTTGGGAGCTTGCAAGTCCACACGATACTACAGAATTAAAACCAACAGAAACACCTCTGAAGTGACCGCCCAGGTTTAAAGCTATGTAGTTGAAAGAAAATCTAAGGCAACTGGATCTTCATAATTCATGTACATGGAGGAGAGCCACAGAATAATTCCCTCAACCTTCCCATGGGGTTCAGAAGCTTACTTATCATCTTGGGGTTATAGAAAGAATAGGAGCTTGGACTGTGGCCAAACAGGTTCTGCTGGTAAACAGGTTATGGGAGGTGGGGCAAGATGAGGCCTGGCAAGCAAAGACAGCCTTGTCCTGTAGATGAAACCTCACAGGTAGCAGCCCTCAGAGAGAATAGATGGTAAATATTTCTTTATTTTTTTATTTTAAAAAATTGTTTAAAATTATACCTTAAGTTCTGGGCTACAAGCGCAGGACTTGCAGTTTTGCTACATAGGCATACACATGCCATGGTGGTTGTTGCACCCATCAACCCATCATCTACGTTAGGTATTTCTCCTAATGTTAACCCTCCCCTAGACCCCCAACCCCCACAGGCCCCAGTGTGTGATGTTCTCCTCCCTGTGTCCATGTATTCTTATTGTTCAACTCTCACTTATGAGTGAGAATATGCGGTGTTTGGTTTTCTGATCTTGTGACAGTTTGCTGAGAATGATGGTTTCCAGCTTCATCCATGTACCTGTAAAGGACATGAACTCATCCTTTTTTATGGCTGCATAGTATTCCATGGTGTATATGTGCCACATTTTCTTAATCCAGTCTATCATTGATGTACATTTGGGTTGGTTCCAAGTCTTTGCTATTGTGAATATTTCTTTCAGACCTTTACAGGTGTCAGACTCTCTGTTAATTTTCCCTAGATTCAGGTAAGGGAAGCCCTCAGAGAAATCCTGGCTGCCTCGATGCAGATTTGTGCTACAGATACAAATCTCACCCACAAAAGACAGCTTTCCAGGTTATTTCTGTTTGCATGCCCTCTGTACCGCAATCTCAAAATATGCCAGAGAAGTATATTTTGGTGTGAAATATTTTGATTTTCTCTATTGGATTTTTTTTACCTATGAGAGAGCATAATAAACATTTTATCCATCATTGAAGTCCTATCTTCTACATCAGCAGTGAATGAAAACTCTTTTGATCCTCTGCGCAAGGTGTAATCTCTCATACTCTTTTAAAAATACTGCCGGCCGGGCGAGGTGGCTCACTCCTGTAATCCCAGCACTTTGGGAGGCTGGGGCAGGCGGATCATGAGGTCAGGAGAGCAAGACCATCCTGGCTAACATGGTGAAACCCCGTCTTTAATAAAAATACAAAAAAATTAGCCGGGCATGGTGGTGAGGGCCTGTAGTCCCAGCTACTCGGGAGGCTGAAGCAGGAGAATGGAGTGAACCAGGGAGGCAGAGCTTGCAGTGAGTTGAGATCGCGCCACTGCACTCCAGCCTGGGCGACTGAGCGAGACTCTGTCTCAAAAAAAAAAAAAAAAAAAAAAAAAAAAAAAAAATACTGCCTACATATAATAAAATTCATACATTTTAAGGCTATGCTTATAATTTTCTTAATTACTTTGAACCTTTATCAAAAATCAATTTACTACATATGTATGGTTTATTCCTGGTCTCTCCGATCTGTCACACTGATCAATTAATCCACCCTTATACCAAGACCATATTGCTTGATGATTTTTAGAATACGTTTTTTAATTAGTTGATGTAAGTGCTCAACATTTGCTCTTATTTTCTAAAATGACTTTGAATAATCTTGGTCTTCTGCATTTTCATATGAAGTTTAAAATAAGCTTACAAGTTTCTTCACAAAGTCCAGTAGTGTTCTGATTGTGATTGCATTGTACCTACAATTTAATTTGAAGAAGATTGTCACATTACCATTATAGAATCTTCCATTCATAAGTATAGTATATTTCTTTGTATATTAAGGTCTTCCTTAACTTCCATTTTTTTGGCCGGGCGCGGTGGCTCAAGCCTGTAATCCCAGCACTTTGGGAGGCCGAGACGGGTGGATCACGAGGTCAGGAGATCGAGACCATCCTGGCTAACACGGTGAAACCCCGTCTCTACTAAAAATACAAAAAAATAAGCCGGGCGAGGTGGCGGGCGCCTGTAGTCCCAGCTGCTCGGGAGGCTGAGGCAGGAGAATTGCGCGAACCCGGGAGGCGGAGCTTGCAGTGAGCGGAGATCTGGCCACTGCACTCCAGCCTGGGCGACAGAGCGAGACTCCGTCTCAAAAACAAAACAAAACAAAACAAAAAAACTTCCATTTTTTTAAAATTTTGCACTTTCAACTTATGTTCTTGCATATTTTGGTCAAATTTAGCCCTAATTAGCTTATATTTTCAGCTGCTATCATAAATAATGTTGCTTTTTAAAAATTTTGTTTTCTAATAATTTTTACTACTATATAAAAACATAGCTAATTTTGAATATTGATCTTGCATCCCAAAACAGTGTAACATTCACTTATTTATATTAGTAAAGTTTTTATGCATTTCTTAGCTTCTTTCCACATATACAATCATGTCATATGCAAATAAAAAAAGTTTTATAATTCCTTTTTAATCTTTATATATGGTTTTTATTTCTTTTACTTGCTTTAATGTGTTAGTTGAACATTCAGTAAAATTTTAAATAGAAGTGATGAGAATTGACCTTCTTTGTTTTAACCTTGAGTAGGAATCACTCATCTTTTCAGCTTTGAGGATAATGTTAGTTGTTGATTTTTCAGATTTTCTTAATCAGGTTGAGAAAGTTTTCTTCTATTCTCAGCTTTCTGAGAATTGTTATTAATGAAAAGGTTTAACTATTTTTCAGATGATTTGCTTGCATGCATTGAAGGAGTCATATGGTTTTATCCTTTATTTTATTAAAACATGAATTAAGTTGATTGATTTTTCACATATAAACCAACCTTACATTCCAAGGATAAACTTCCACATAGTCATAATGTATTATTCTTTTTATATTTCATTGGATTTTATTTGCTAATATATTATTAGTTTTTGTGTCTATGTTCATGAGGACTGTTAGTCTTTCATTCTCATTTCCTGTTATATCTCAACAAAATAAGTTGAGAATTGTTCAGACTTCTATTTTCTGAAAGTGAAGAATTGGAATTGTTTCTTTCTTAAACGTTTGAAAAAAGAATAATCAATAGAGCCTTTTGAGCCTAAAGAAATATGTTAAAATAATGTGGAGAAGGAAGTGGATTAATTATGAATTCAATTTATTTAATTGTGTACATCAATATACATTTTCTATTTTTTCCTACATTAGTTTTGGCAGTTTATTTCAAGAAATGTGTTACTCTCATATCGATTGTCAAATGTATTGCCATAAAGTTGTTCATAATATTTCATTACTATCCTTTTGAACTCTTAAGGCTCTGTAATGGTGTTACCTCTTTCATTTGTTGTTAGTAATTTGTGCCTTAACTCTGCTTCTCTCCCCCTCCCTCCCTCCCTTCCTTCCTTCCTTCCTTCCTTCCTTCCCTCCCTCCCTCATTTCATCCTTCCTTCTTTCCCTTTTTCTTTTGTTCCTCATTCTCTCTGGCTAAACAGTTATTCATTATATTGACTCTTTTTCAAAAAGAAGTTTTAATCTCATTGATTTTTTTTTTTTTTTTTGTATTTCATTGATTTCTGCTCTAATTTTTTGTCTGGTTTGGACTTAATTTGCTCTTTTTTTTTCCTAGTTTCTTAGAGTAGAAACTTAGATCATAGTTTTCAGACTCCCTTAATTTCTAATATACACTTATAGTGCTATACATTTTCCTTTAAGCATTGCTCTGGTAAAATCCCACAAATTTTAATACTTTATATTTTTATTATAACCAATTTTATAATTTCTTCTTAGCAAAATGTTTATTGAGAAACATATTGTGTAATTTCCAAACATCAGGGATTTTCCTGGCAATATTGTTATGAAAGTTTAATTTAATTCCATTGGGATTAGAGAACATATTCTGTGAGTTCAAACTTTTTACATTTATTAAGGCATTTTTAATTCCTCAAAATATAATTCAACCTGAAAAATGAACAATATACATTTAAAAAATATGCATTCTTCTATTTTGAGCTGTAGTGTTTTATAAATATCAATCAAGTAAAGATATTTGATAGTGTTGTTCAGATCTATGTCTGCTAATTTCTGTCCAGATTTTTAATAAATTACTTAGAGAAATGTACTTGTCTTCACATAAAATTATAGAAATGTAAACTTTTTCCTGAAATTTTGTTAATTTTTGCATCATGTATTTTAAACTTCTGCTATTATTGGTACATCTGCTATGATTGTTTTCTGATGAACTGACACTTTTACTATTATGAATTATTCTTTTCTGTTTTAATATCTATTTTCTCTCATAGTTATATAGTCATTCTAGCCTCTATGCTCAGTGTTCACATTTATTCCTTTATTTCTAACTAATCTTTATCTTTAGATTTTAAAGCACATGTCTTGTAAGTGTTCTGTAAATGTTTGGCTTAAAATTTTTTTTGGCAAACTCTGTTTTTTTATCAGAATATTTAATTAATTAACTTTTAATGTAACAATTGATAAGTTTGCATTAGAGCCTACTATTTTGCTTTTTATTTTTTGCTTATCTTTTTTTTGTTTTCTGTTCCTCTGTTCTTCCTTTTCTGCTTTTAAAAAGTCATTTGGGCTGGGCGCAGTGGCTCACGTCCGTAATCCCAGCACTTTGGGAGGCCGAGGCAGGCGGATCAGGAGGTCAAGGGTTCCAGACCAGCCTGACCAGCATAGTGAAACCCCGTCTCTACTAAAAATAGAAAAATTAGCTGGGCGTAGTGGCGCACACCTGTAATCCCAGCTACTTGGGAGGCTGGGGCAGGAGAATCACTTAAACCTGGCAAGCAGAGGTTGCAGTGAGCCAAGATCGCACCACTGCATTCCAGCCTGGGTGACAGGACGAGACTCTGTCTCAAAAAAACATAGAAAATAAATAATTTGGATGATTCTTTGAATTTAATTTAAATTTTTTAATAAACATTTTTGTGGCATTTTTGCATTTTTAAGTGTTTTTTTAAATAAAACATACATCATTAACTTTTCACAGTCCACTTATAGTTAATACCATACTACTTAAAATCAATTATAGAAATCTTGAAAACATGTAGATCCATTTTAGCTTCCTTTTGATTATAACAAGTAGTTGTTATATATAATATATAAGTACATCTTAAAGTACTGCAAGAAAATGTTTTAAGTTTGTTTTAAACATTGACATGGTATATAAAGAACCAAAGAAAAAAGTAAAATAAAAAGCAACTTGCAGTTTTCCAGGTATTTACTATTTTCTGTGTTCTTTAATGTTTTCTTGGAATCTGAGTTTCTATCTGGTATCACTTCTCTTCAGTTTGCACAATTTACTTTAGTATATCTTGTAGTACAGGTTTCCTGTTGTTGAATTTCTGAAAATGTCTTTATTTTGCCCACATTCTTAAATAACATTTTTACTGGTTATAGAATTCTGGGTTAGCAGGTTTTCCTCCCTTCTTTCATTTTCTTTTTCTTTTTGAAACATTCATCACAAAGGTGTTGTTCCAGTCTTTTGTAGCCACCTTGATTTACGGTGAAAAGTCAGCTATTAATGGGATTTTTGTCACCCTGTACATAATATGTCATTTTCTATTTGCTGCTTTCAAGTTTTGTTCTTTATATTTGTCCTTCAACAGTTTTACTATAATGTACCTCAGCATAGACTTTTTTATTTGGTTGTTTTTTTCTATTTGGGGTACCTTTAGCACCTCATATCTCCAAATTCCTGTCTTTCAATACTTTTAGAAAAATTTTCACAATTATTTATTTAAATATTAGTTTTCTGATTTGTTTCCTTTCTATTATTTTGGTATAATAATAACATGTATGTTTGACAGTTTTGTATAATCTAGCAAGTCCCTGTGGTTTATTATTTTCTCTATATTCTTCAACTTAGATAATTTTCATCATCTGTCTGAAAGTCCCCTTAATCTTTCTTTTGTCTTGTCCTTTTGGTTCCTAAGTTAATCCAGTAAATTTTTATTTCAGAATTTTATTATGGAATTTACATTTTGTTTATTTTCGTTGTTTTTATTTTTTGGTTGATATTTTCTACCACTTCACTTATATTTTTATTTATAAAAGCATCATGTTTTGTTTTATTTCACTGAGAATAGATATAACAAGTAGCTTAAAATTCCTGCCTGTTAGTTTCAGTATTTTATTTTCTCTTGAGAAAGTGTTCCATTTTATTCGTTCTTATTTTACATAACTTTGGTTGCATATTAGACAGTCTGAATGCTGAGTCATGAAGGATCTGTATTGTGTTATTTTCTCCAGTGAGTGTGTCCTTTGTTGTATAAGGGAATTTTCTTTCAGATGGGATTGAGTTGCAAACTCTGCGTCTTGGACAGCTCTCTGGTCTCGATTTTAGACCTATGGTCTTTAAGTGAGTTGTTTTTAGTCTGTTCTGTAAATGCCTGATTCAGGAATTAGTCAGAGATGTGAGAAAACTTTAGGGATTCCCTCTATGACTCTTCCCCTTCGGCTATTCCCCGACCCTCTACAGCATTTATAGCTTCCCTGCTTCAGTATTCTGATTCCCCAGGCCAGAAAGACTGTGGGCTTTTGGTACGTGTGTCTTTGCTACCATTATGTGAGAGGTATGGACTGAAATTAGTTCAAGGTTAAAGGTTGTGGAGATTGATACTTCCCTGTCCAGCTTCTGTCTTTCTTCCTCAGGTAGTCTGTGCAGAATCTGTTTCTGCTCAATCTCCAGCACCTTCAAGGAGTTGCTGTTTGCGATATGTCCAGATTTTACAGTAGTTTTCTTCAGCATGTTTATCCAGTAAGGTCTTAGATTTTTGTACCTACAAGAGGAATAGGCTCCCTCTTGATGAATTACCATAGTTTTTGAATCTGCTTTGAAGTACCCCTTGAATATATAGTATTTCATGGCCTGCTAAATATTAAGTATTTTTGAGGCAAAGGCAATGTCATGTTCGTCTTCGTGGCTGTAGCACACAGTGAATATTCAATACGCTTTTGTAGGATTTAGCTGAAATTAAACCACACTGACATAAAAGTATGCAACAGAGAAAGGATCTACCCCCCACTAGAGGGGAGATGAACAGAGAAAACTTCAAAGATGCTAACTGAGGCATAAAACTTATGCTGTACTCATTTAGTACCATAAAGCTAAGTACGAAACCCTCTCACATGACCAACTTGTAAATTTTAAATCCCTTAGGGGCTGCCCTTTTTATTTAACATGAGCTCATCATGTTTAAACTATACTAGTAGAGAATGAAGCATAGTGTCTCATTTTTTTCAGGAATTCCAGAGCCTTTACACATGACAGTAGATCAGAGAGGATAAAAGTAGCAGAGAAAAGGTGAAGAAGGAAAGACAGTACATCCAAGAACACCAACTTTGACAGGAAAATGCCCTCTTGCTTCATTAACATATTCCATCTTAATCACTGTGGACACAAGGGAAACATAAAATTTGAGGTCATTATGAAAGGCAGTAGCTGTCTATATCAAGACAATCAACACACTGTGACAGTTTAAATATTCTGCACTCTGGGTTATAGGACTTCATTTTAAATAAAAATGTTACGTATGCTGAGACAGTTGAAAACATTTTATTGCTGTTAGTATTGTGATATCCAGACATATATTCTGGCTTTCCATTTTCTCTTCACTGGTTAACTTTGTGGAAAAGTCATAGGCCTTGAATGTTTTATAAATTAAATTATTGATCTATCAATAATATTTTAATATTTATTTTGTGATCAATGTAATGTTTCTTCATTTTTAAGATGTTAGAAGGTTTTTCCAAAGTCAATCTGGGTTTAACTTTCAGTTTGGAATAAATTAAGGTGAAGTTTTAATACCAGATTTTAAAAAAGAAAGAAAGGGGGAAAAAAAAAACAACTATAAAGTGCTCTTTTGCCCACAATAATAGTAATCAAAAGGCTAAAATTATCCAGGTATTGAATCCTGATATGTGAGAATAAAAGTGCTTTTTGAGTACAGAAAAACTAAGTATAAAAATATTCCTTAAACTTTGGAGAAGATTAAGGGGTGAAGACCAGAAAGTTTGCTCTTAATCTGATGCCCAGAAATAATGGAACATTCTTTTTAAGTATAAAGTTTTATAGACTATTTTATAAAATTGCCACATAGGGCTAACTCTCAACTAAACTTCATTTATAATACTAACTTATGCCCAACACAGCTCTTTCCTCTTCTCATAGTACCTATGTAACTAAGTAAACATATGGTGCTGTCAATTTGAGTTTCATTATAGAAATAATGCATGCAAGAAGAAAACAGTGTTTGTATTCTCTATGTCTGAGTATTCTGATTAATATAAAGTCTGAATGAATTGTTTCACTTGTTGAAAAATTATAACAAAAAGATGTAAATAAACCATTTACTTAACAAATAAGAATAATTATCTGGTAATTGGAGAAGGGTATTTCTGTATTGTTTAGAATTTTCAGAATAATAGTTTTGATTATCTTGAATACAAACAGCAATTATATATTTTAATATTTTATTGAGGATTATTTCTTGTGAACACTAACTACTACTGGAATTTAATTATTCAGTTTTAAATTAAAAGATGACTTTCCAATTTAAGTTACATAATGACCTTTCCTATGATCTTTAAGAAAAAAAGTCACCATTAAACTTACACTTTAGAAGAAGGTTTACCATAACTATATCAAATCAAAGAGGATTAAACTATTAAAGAACGAAAATATGAGTATATTATTCCAAATAGTGATCAACCTTTTCACTTCTCAATAAATAAATAATAAATATTTTCTTGTTTAGAAATATATTTGATCTTGAGAAAATCATTTAAAATGCATCTTAAATTTGTTATACACTGGTTTCATGATATTGTAGTGAAATCTTACAGATATCAATTTTATTTGATAATATAATGTACTTTATTTAAAAATCTGAAATTAGATTCTATAATACCATTTAGTTCTGCTATACAAAGAGAAGTTGAGATTAATCAGACAAAATATATTTATTGATCTTCCTCTGTGTTCAAATTAACACTTGGCTACATTGTCTAAGGATTGTTAAAATAATGAAAAAATAAATTTTACTTTGCTCTTACATAGGCTAAAATAATACAAAGCTTGAGCTAAACAATTTTACTAGCATATCGCAGCAACGTGTGAATGTATTATATTTAAGAGATTTCAACTTAGACGTTCTGAATATTCACTTCAGTTATGAATGGAACAGGTAGTTTTATATAGATAAAAACAATAAACTTATTTTAAGTAGCAAATTTATAAATTCACAAATGAACATCAAGGTGACTTATTTTTGAATATTATGTAGAAGAATCTGAAAGGCCTTTATTTTGGCTGAAAGAGCAAAAAAAGTAAAAGGATTAATCAAAAAATCATACAGTTAAAAATTTCACTGAAGACCTATGTACACAAATAAATCTAAAATATCTAAACTCCACAGGGACAAACTTTTCCAGTTGAACAAGTAACAGAAGATGCTTTCATGTTGGAACCCACCCGTTGGTGTTGGGGAAAGGGGAACTACAGCTTACAGATCAGGACTGTCTTTGTCCAGAGAAGGAGAAATCAGCCAAACTTTTGATCAACTTTTGTGCTGAAATGTTGAATTTGAGTCTATAACATTGCCCAGCACCAAAAGAATTCTCTTCCTGAAGTAATTGTTTTGTATGATAACTTTGCTGAGTAAGTAGAAGTTGAAAGCAGCACTAGAAATTGGAAAGAGATCTCATGATCTCTGAATCTCACAATTTCCAAGTCTCATGGCCCTGCAGTCCTAAGGTTTTCAGTCCCATGTTCTCATGGTATCAATGTCTGTCATTTTCAAACTCTCCACAGTTTGGAGGTCTGGAAGTCTAATGGTATTTGGTTCCAAGGTCCTATCTTAGGAAGAGACTTGAACTCACCTTCAAAATGTTTGAATCCAGAGGCAAAATAATGAAAGCTGCAACTCATTTTAACCTGTAGTGAGATCAAATAGATCAGCACCTTGTGACTATGTAGAAGGTTGGAAGCTAGGTGGAAAAGCAAAGAGATATTTCTTTAATTTCTTGGTACTTAACTTCTGCCCTGCTAGAAAGACTAAAGTTTCAGCTTCTCTCTGAACTTATTCAAAATCTTATTGAAATAAACTAATCAAAATTTTACTGTAGCTTCCTCACAAAGTAAAGACTCTCATTAGTTATTTATTGTTGTACAACAAATTGCCACAAAAACATACTTACCATTGCACAGATTCTGTGGTTTAGCTTCTCCCTTTGCTTTACAATTTCCCACAGTTTATAATCAAGGCGCAGGGTCTTGCTGTCTTATCTAAAGGGTCATCTGGGAAGGATCTTTTCCAAGCTTATTCAATGATTGTTGACAACTTAGTTTTTTTAAATGTTATTGATCTGAGGGGACACAGTTCCTCATTGCCTGTTGGCCAGAGGCCACTCTTACTTCCTTGTCACATGGGCCTGTCTCAAATGATGGCTTGCTTCATCAAAGTGTGCAAGACAAGAAGGTAATAGGGAGAGTCAGCTATCAAGATGGAAGTCACACTCCTTTGTCAGCTAATCACAGAAGTGTTATCACCTTCACATACTCTGTTGATTAGAAGCAAGTCTCTAAGTCTAGCTCACACTCAAAGGGAAGCCATTACAGAAGGTCAGAGATGCCAAAAATTAGAGTTAATTAGGGGCCATCTCAGAAGTCTGCTTAGCATAGCCCTCTGTTGTTCTTTCAAACACACTTCTCAGAATTCAATAAAAAATACAAAAACTGCAAAAATTAGAAAAATGTCAATGGAAACAGGGACAGATAGTCAAGATGTTGAAAATATCAGCGAAGGGATTTAAACTAACTGTGATCAATATGTTAATGAAACTACAGGAAAATAATCAAGTAAAGTAAAGGAAATTCCAGGAAGGATTTAGAAAACAAACAAAACAGAGCAAATATAATCAACAGTATTAATATCTGATTGAACACAGGCAATAAAAAATCAATAAATTTAAGGGCAGGATAGGATAATTGTTTAATTATTTCTAAACATGCTTAGATACAGACATGCTAAAAACTAAATGTAAAACAAAAAAGCATGAGCATGACCTCTGCCAAATGGGAGTAGGAATTTACATAAATGTAAAATGATTCCCAGTGTGTCAGTAATCATGTCAACTGAAGCAACAAGTGCTTCTTTGTGGACCTTCTTTTTCTTAATCTCTTCCAATGGGGGAGCAAGTGAATATGGGTCTAAATCTTTGATATTTATAATCGCAGAAATTTGGAGTATCAAAAGCACAAATGTTATCCTCCTGTATTATCTGAATGGGAATCTCTCCAGGCATTATCCACTATTCTTCTTGCCTACTCTCTTGTGCTCTGGTCTAGTATTCCTGGCTTTTACAATGTATTAAAATTGGATTTTTGGAGGCAAAGCACGATGACTGAATAGAAGCTGCCACTGATCATCTCTTCTCCTAAGATCACCAGACCGAACACAAAAGCAGTACCTTAAAAGAACCAAAAATTAGGTTTTGAACAGATATTTAAAAAGAGACACTGCAAAGAGTAGGAAAGATGGTCTTGAGTTGCTTTCACCACTCCTCCCCCATTCCCTGGCATTGGCTACCTGGCATGGAAAAGCTGTACACTTGGGGGAAGGAGAATGCAATGATTGTGGGACTTTGCTTTGGAATTCAGTACTGCCCTGTCACAGCAGAAAACAACACCAAGCATGACTCAGCCAGTGCCCACAGAAGGAGCACTTAGACCAGCCCTAGTCAGAGGAGAATCGTCTATCCCACCAGTTGGAAATTGAGTTTTGATAACCCTCGCCACTATGGGCAAAAGGGCTCTGAGGTCCTAAATAAACATGAAAGGCAGTCAAGGCCATAATAATTGCAATTCCTGGACAAGTCCTGCTGCTGTTCTGGGCTCAGAGTCAGTAGACTTGTGGGGCATGCAACCTATTGAGATGTCACCTGGAGTAGCCAAGAGAGGGTTTGCACCATCCTTCCCCCAACTCCAGGCAGTTGAGCTTACAGCTCTGGGAAAGACACCTCCCACCCACTCGAGGAAAGGAGAAGAAAGAGTAAAGAGGACTTTGTCTTACAACTTAAATACCAGCTCAGCCACAACAGGGTAGGGCACCAGGCAGAGTTCTGAGGTCCTCATTCCAGGCCTTAGCTCCTGGACAACATTTCTCGACATACCCTGGGTGAAAAGAGAACCTGCCTGTTTGAAGAGAAGAACCCAGTCCTGGCACAGTTTATCACCTGCTGACTAAAGAGCCCTGAGGCCCTGAATAAACAATAGTGGTACCCGGAAAGTACTCACTGTGGATCTTGGGTGAGACTGAGAGAAATATTGGCTTCAGGTACGACTTAGCACTTCTGTTTGAGAAAAAGAGAGAGAAGAATAAATAAAGAGGACGTTGTCTTGCAGCTTGGGTACCAGACTGGCCACAGTGGGGTAGAGCACCAACTGGGCTCGTAGGATCTCTGATTTTAGGCTTTGGCTCTTGAATGGCACTTCTGGACTTACCCTGCACCAGTGGGGAGCCAACTGCCCTAAAGAGAGAGTCCAAGACCTGTCAGCATTCACCAGAGTCTGACTTGGGCATTGAATGAACATTAGCAATATCCAGGCAGTACTTGCTGTGGGTCTGGGGCATTGGTGGCCACAGGGAGACACTTCTCTGCTTGTGTAAAGAGGAGAAAATAATGGGGAGGATTTTGTCTTCCAGCTTGGGTGTCAGCTCAGCTGCAGTAGAATAGGGTACCAGGTAGATTCCTAAAGTTTTTGCCATCATGCCCCACCTGGGAGATGGCATCTCGGGATCCACCTGGGACTGGGTGGGTCCTTGCCACCCTGAAGGGAAAGACAAGCCTGGCTGGATTTGCCACTTACTAAGTGTAAAGGCCTAGCCCTTCAGCAAATGGAGGCAGTGGCAATGCAGTTGTTAAAGCAAGCTTTTGGTGAAACACAGTGCTGTGCTGGCTTCTGGTGGTGGCCACAGGAGTCATGTGTTGTGCCATCCCAAGCTCCAGATGGCTCAGCACAGAGAGGAGAGAGAGAGAGAGAGAGAAAGAGACTCCATTTATTTGGAGGAAAGAAAGGGAAGTGAGCAAGAGGCTCTGTGTAGTAATACAGATAATTCTTCCAGATACTATCTAATAAGGCTATCAAGGTGGTACCTCAATGAGCCTGCAAGATCCACAGTGTTACTGGGCTTGGGATGTTCCCTAATGCAAACAAGATGGCAGTCATCAAAAACTTAGATAACAATACCCAAGTCCCTTTGAATACCTGGAAGGCCTTCCCCTATAAAGAAAGGTACAAACAAGCCTAGACTGTGAAACCTACAATAGCTACATAACTCTTCAATTGCCCAGACACTGACAAACATCAACAGGCAGCAAGACCATCCAGGAAAACATGACCTAAACAAAGTAAATAAGGCACTGGTAACTAACCTTATAGGGCATAGAATATGTGATCTTTCAGATAGAAAAATCAAACCACCTGGTTTGAATTCAGAATTCTATCAGATAAATTTAACCAAGAGATTAAAATAATTAAAAAAGAATTAGGGAGAAATTCTGGAGTTGAAAAATTCAACTGACATACCGAAGAATGCATCAGGATCTTTTAACAGCAGGATAGGTCAAGCAAAAGAAAGAATTGGTGAACCTGAAGACAGACTATTTGAAAATACACAGTCAGATGAGACAAAAGAAAATAAAATAAGTTTTCTAAATCTTCAAAGTGTACTTCACTCTTTTTTACTTATATAAAGGTAAAAACGTATATAAAATTTAAAAAGAGTGAAGCACACCTAGAAGGTTTAGAAAATAGCCTAAAAAAGGCAAACTTAAAGTTATTTGCCTTAAAGAGGAGGTAAAGAAAGAGATGAGGTAGCAAGTTTATTCAAAGAAATACTTTTTGAAACCTAGAGAAAGATATCAATATTCAAGTACAATAAGGTTATAGAACACCAGACAGATTTAACACACATAAGACTACTTCAATATATTTAATAATCATACTCCCCAAGGTCAAGGAAAAGAAAGGATCCTAAAAGCAGCAAGAGAAAAGAAACAAACAACATACAATGGAACTCAAATATGTGTGGCAGTAGACTTTTCAGTAGAAACCTTAAAGGTCAGGAGAGAGTACCAAGATATATCTAAAAGTGCTGAAGGCAAAAATCTGTACCCTTGAATAGTATATCTAGTGAAAATATTCTTCAAACATGAAGGAGAAAGAAAGACTTTCTCAGACAAACAAAAGCCGAGAGATTTCATCAACACCAGACCTATCTTACAAGAAATGCTAAAGGAAGTTAGAAAAGAACGTTAATGAGCAATAAGAAATCAACTGAAGGTGCAAAACTCACAGGTAATAGTAAATACACAGAAAAACACATAATATTAAAACATTGTAATTGTGATATATAAACTATTCATATCTTGAGTAGAAAGACCAAAAGATGAACCAGTAAAAAGTAACTATAAAACTTCTCAAAACATAAACAGTACAATAAGATATAAGTAGAAATAACCAACAGTTTAAAAGTGAGGGAATGAAGATAAAATGTAGTGTTTATTATTATCTTTCTCTTTGCTTGTTAGTTTGTTTATGCAATAAATGTCATCAGTTTAAAACAATGGGTTTTAAGACAGTATTTGCAAATTTCATAGTAACTGCAAATTTTAAAAAAATCCTACAAAAGATACACAATAAACAAAAGGCAAGAAATGAAAATACACCATCAGAGAAAATATTCTTTACTAAAAGGATGAGAAGAAGGGAGAGAGCACAAAACAACCAGAAAACAAATAACAAAATGATAGGAGTAAGTCCTTACTTATCAATAATCTTACTGAGTGTAAATTGATTGAACTGTCCAATTAAAACACAGAGCGGCTGAGTCAATAAGAAAACAAGGCCTTTCTTTCTGTTACCCAAAAAGAAACACACTTCGCCTATAAAGACGCACAGAGACAGAAAATAAAGGGTTGGAAAACATTCCATGCAAATGGAAATTTTAAAAAAGCAAAAGAATCTATACTGATATCAGACAAAATAGATTTCAAGACAAAAACTATAAAAAGAGACAAAGAAGGTCATTATATAATAATAAAGGGTTGAATTCAGCAAGAAGAGATAACAACTTTAAAGATATATGGAACCAACACTGGAGTACCCAGGCATATAAAGCAGATATTATTAGAGCTAAGAAGAGAGATAGATCCCAATACAATAATAACTGGAGACATCAACACCTCACTTTCAGCACTGGACAAATTACATAGACATAAATTCAATAAATGTTGGATGTAAGCTGCACTATAGAACAAAAAGACTTAATATTTACCTACAGAACATTTTATCCAATTACAGAAGAATGCATGTTCTTCTCAGCATGTAGATTCTCAAGCATAGATCTTATGTTAGGTTGCAAAACAAGTTTTAAAAAATTCAAAAAAAATCAAATTATTTCAAGTATCTTCTCTGACCACAATGGAATAAAATTACAAATTAATAACAAGGAAAATCTTGGAAACTATACAAACACTTGAAAACTAAACAATATGATTCCAAATAACCAGTGGGTTAATGAAGAAATTAAGAAGGAAATTGAAAATGTTCATGAAGCAAATGCTAGTGGAACATAACATGCAAAAATCTGCGGGACACAGGGAAAGTTATACTAAGAGGAAAGTTCATGGCAATAAGTGTCTACATTGAAAAAGTAGAAAAATTTCAAATCAACAACCTAATGATGCATTTTAAAGAATTAGAAAAGCAAGAATAAAGTATACCCAAAATCAGTAGGAGAAAAAAAAATAAAAGAAATAATAAAATTTTATTTATCAGTAATAAATGAAATTTAAATGAAGAAACAACACAAAAGATCAACAGAATGAAAAATTTCATTTTTAAAATGATAAACAAAATCTACAAACCTTTAGCCAGACTAAGAAAATAAGAGAGAAGATCCAAATAAATCAGAGATGAAAAAGGAGACAATATGACTGATAATGCACTAATTCAAACGATCCTTAGAGATAACTAGGAACAACCATATGTCAGTAAATTGGAAAATATAGAAGATATGAATACATTTCTAGACACATACAGCCCAGCTAGATTGAACCATGAAGAAATCCAAAATCTAAACACACTAGTAACAAGTAATGAAACTGGAGCTGTAAAGAAACATCTGCCAGCAAAGAAAAACCCGGAACCCCATGACTTTACTGTTAATTTTTACAAACATTTTAAGAAGAACTAATACTAATGCGACTGAAAGTATTCTCCCGACGCCCAAAAAACAAGTGGAGCAGAAAATACTTCCAAACTCATTCTATGAGGCCAGTATTATCATGATACCAAAAGCATACAAAACATTAAAAAATAAAAAATAAATAAACTACTGGCTCCTATCCCTGAAGAACATTGATGCAAAAATCCTCCACAAATTTCTAGCAAGCCACATTCAACGACACGTTACATTAACCATAATTATTACCAAGCAGAATTTATCTAGGGATGCAAGGATACTTCAATATATGCAAAACAATCAATGTTATGCATCATATCAATGGAATGAAGGACAAAATCCATATGGTCATTTCAATTGATGCTGAAAACCTAATTAATGAAATTCAACATCCCATCATAGAAAAACACCATTAAAAAAACTGGGTATAGAAGGAACATACCTAAACACAATAAAAGCCATATATGACAGACCCATATCTTGTATCACAGTACATTGGAAAATACTGAAAGCCTTCCCTTTAAGATCTGGAATAAGAGAAGAATGCCCACTTTTACCAATGTTATTAAACATAGTACCGGAAGTCCTAGCTAGAGTAATCAGACAAGAAATAAAGGGCATCCAAATAGGAAGAAAATAAGTCATATTATTCTTTCCAGATTAGATAATCTTATGTTTGGAAAATCCTAAAGACTCCACCAAAAAAATGTTAGAACTCTAAAAAAAAATACAGTACAATTGCAGGATACAAAATCAACATACAAAAATCAGTAGCATTTCCATATGCCAACAGCAAACAATCTGAAAAAGAAATTAAGGAATGTGGGAGTCTGAGACCAGCAGATCACCTGAGGGCAGGAGTTCAAAATCAGCCTGGTCAACCCCATCTCTACCAAAAATACAAAAATAAAAATTAGCTGGACATGGTGGGGCATGCCTGTAATCACAGCTACTCAGGAGACTGAGGCAGGAGAATCCCTGGAACCCAGGAGGTAGAGGTTGCAGTGAGCTGAGATGGCTCCACTGCACTCTGCACTCCAGCCTGGGCCACAGAGTGAGACTCCATCTCAAAAAAAAAAAAAAAAAAGGAAAAATCCCATTTGAAATGGCTAGAAATGAAATAAAATACCTAATAATTAACCAAGTAAGTGAAAGATGTCTACAGTAAAAGCTGTGAAACACTGATGAAAGAAACTGAAGAAAACAGAAAGAAATGCAAGATATCCCATGTTCGTGGATTAGAATAATAAATATAATTAAAATATCTATACTAACCAAAGCAACCTACAGATTCAATGCAATTTCTATTAAAACACCATGATATTCTTCACAGAAATTGAAATTTAAAAAAATTCTAAAATTTATTTGGAACCGCAACAGGTCTAGAATAGCCAAAGCTATCCTGAGCAAGAAGAACAAAACTGGAGGAATTACATTACCTGACTTCAAATTATAGTACAGAGTTATTGCAATCAAAAAATCATGGTACTGCAATAAAAGCAGGCACATAGACCAATGGAATACAATAGAATCCAGAAATAAATTTATACATCTACAGTGAATTCATTTTTGACAGGGACATATTTTGGGGAAAGGAACATATTTTGGGGAAAGGACAGCCTTTTAATAAATGATGCCAGGAAAACTGGATGTCCATAGGCAGAAGAATGAAACTACACCCCTATTGGTAAAAATCAAATCAAAATGGACTGAAGACTTAAATTTAAGACCTCTAACTATAAAATGAATAAAAGAAAACTCTGGGGAAACTCTCCAAGACGTTGGACTGGGTGAAGATTTATTGAGTAATATCTCATGGACACAGACAAGAAAAGCAAACATCAACAAATGGGATCACATCAAGTTAAAAAGTTTTGGCACAGCAAAGGAAACAATTAGGTTGCGTGAAGACACAACCTAAATAATGGAAGAAAATATTTGCACACTATCCATCTGATGAGGTATTAAAACCCAGAATATGTAAGGAGCTCAAACAACTCTGTGGGAACAAATCTAATAATATGACTTAAAAATGGGCAAAAGATCTGAGTAGACATTTCTCAAAAGAAGACATAGATGGCAAACAGGTACATGATAAGGTGCTCAATATAACTGATTGACTGAGAAATGCAAACCAAAACGATAACAAGATATCATCTTACCCCAATTAAAATAGCTTTTATTCAAGAGAATGTTAATAATAAACGCTGGCTGGCATGTGAAGTAAAGGAACATTTGTACACTATTGGTGGGAATATAAATTATTACAATCACTATGGGGAATAATTTGAAGGTTCCTCCAAAAACTAAAAATAGAACTACCAGATAACCCAGTAATCTCACTGCTAGGTATATGCCCTCCAAAAAGAAAATCAGTGTATTGAAGAGATTTCTGCACTCCCACGTTTATCGCAGCATGATTTGCAATAGCCAAGAATTAGAAGCAACGTAAGTTTCCAACAACAGATAAATGAATAAAGAAATATAGTACATGTACACAATATAAAATGTGTAAAATGTACGTGCAAAATGTACACACTGGAGTACTATTTAGTCATAAAAGATGATATCCTATCATTTGAAACTGCATGGGTGGGACTAGAGTTCATTTGGTTAAGTGAAATAAGCCAGGCACAGAAAGACAAGCGCTACATACTCTTACTTATTTTTGAGATCTAAAAATTAAAATAATTGAGCTTACAGAGATAGAGAGTAGAATGATGTTTACCAGAGGTTACAAGGGGTGGTGAAGGTTGGGGAAAGTGGAAATGGTTAATGGGTACAAAAAAATAGAATGAGTAAGATCTAATGTTTGATAGAACAACAGGATGACTACAGTCAACAATTTATGGTACAAGTAAAAATAACTCAAAAAGTAGAATTGACTGGTCTGTAACACAAAGAAAGGATAAATGCTTGAGGTGATGGATATCCCATTTACCCTCATGTGATTATTAGGCATTGTATGCTTGTATCAAAATATCTCATATTTGATATTCTATAAATACATATACCTACTATGTAGCCATTAAAAATAAAAATAAATTGGATTTTTGGGTCTCTGCCTGGCTTCTTTGGAGTGACACCTCAGTTGGATGGTACATGTTCTTTTCATCTATACTGTGTTGGATCGCTCGGATCACCCATTCTATACCCTCTGGCCAGTCCTTGCCTCCTATATATCCAAAACAAGAGAGTGGTTCTTAATATTGTTTTCATTGTATAGTTTTCCTAGATGAATGAGAAATACTATCTTGGTGATTAATTTTAAACTACACATAAAGATAAGTTTTGGCAGTATTGGCAGGACGCTGCAGAAACTAAGCAAGAACCTTAAGCAGATATTCCATCTAGCCTGCCTCCTCTGGATAATTTTGACGCGTTTAGTTTTTAGGGGGTGAGAAAAGGACAATATTAGATTTTTACCATGATCTTTAACTACTTATTTAATCCAATATTTGTTTTTAACTTTCTATATACCAGGCAGTTTCTTAAGCACTGAGAATTAAATGGGGAACATGACATACAGGCATCCTTGAGTGTTGAGACTTTATGGATCAATCCTGTTTCCAAGGAGAGGAAAATCATCCATCTTGAGTTTTCTTTGCCTCTTTACCAATCCTCCCTAGAGAAGGTTGAATGTTTTATCGGGTGGAGAATATAGGATTGAGTACTAGGCATGCATGGCTTCACCCTGTGGAAGTACTCAGATTTGGAATCTTTCTGCTTACAGGAAGCAAGTGCTCATATCCGCTTTCTGTTATGCGGTAAAAGGGGCTTTCTCCACAGATCAGAGGAGGCCAATGTTAGTCCAACTGTGACAGCTACTAAAGTGAGTATTAGATATCTAACTCAGTCATGAACATTATCATGATTATTTGGTCATATATCTTTATTCCAAACTTTTTCTTCTTTTAATAAGTCAATAGTAAAACTAACATCTTAAAGTCTCTATGTGTTCAATACCCATGTCTATCTACCTTTCTCAGACAAGGAAGAATTTATTTATTAACCTCTAAAATCTCAATAATGGGGTTAGACACAAGTACATCCAGTATAATGAGGGCTAAGATAAGCATAATAAAGTATAATAGTGCCAGATGCGGTGGGTCACGACTGAAATCCCAGCACTTTGAAAGGCCGAGGCGGGCGGATCACGAGGTCACTAGATCAAGACCACCCTGGCTAATGCGGTGAAACCCCATCTCTACTGAAAAAAAGAAAAAAAGAATAATAGCACAGAGAAGGGTTACCTTATCCAGACTGGGAAGAGTGGAGCTGTCAGAAAAGGATTTTTAAAATGTGTACTCATAGCATCTTGTGTTCTCTTTAGCTAGTGCCGTGTGAAAAGCGAAAGCCAGTAGATTGTGAACTTTATTGGGACTGTATTAATTATGGAATCAGGCCACTGAAAATAATTTTAAAGTTTGGGTCAATATATACAATTACATCTAAATTAAGAGTTATCTTATCAGTTATTCAATAAGTTGTTACTAAATGTATATCATGTGAAGTAAAATTTCTTTGAATAAGTAAGCTATACTCCCAAATTAGGGCCTTCCTTTACATTTACTGCTTCTTCTTCTTCTTAGAATAACATATCCCCGGATATTCATATGTCTTGCTCCCTCCTGGGTTTTAGACTTTTCCTGATCCAGTCTGATTAATATTATTAGGTTGGTGCAAAAATAATTGCAGTTTTTGCCATCACTTCTCACACCTGTACTCTCTCCTCCCCACTTCTCTGTTTTATTTTTTCTTGGAGCTATTATCACCATGTGACAGAAAATAGTCTGCTCAAAACATTGCAAAGTCTCCCCTCTTTCCCACAGAAGAATCCCAAGCTCTGAAGGCCTTCAGAGCCCTCATGATAGGCTCCAGCTGCATTTCATCTCTAATTCCATTTCTTTCCCTTATTCCAGAGTGATTTTAATCTAGGAAAGATAAGAAGAGGTTTGGAAAGAGTTTTGTGCCATGACTTAGGCTTAAAAGAATCTCTCTGGCCACTGGGTTGAGAACAGATTGGTAATGGGTGGAAGAACTGTGGCCAAGATTGGAGTTGGGAAACCAGTTACAAGGCTACAGATTTAATCCAGGTGAGAGATGATGATGCTTTGGAACTGGGCGGTATCAGCACCTGGGAAGTGAAGAAAAAGAGTCAGTTCTGGACATATTTTGAAAATAGAATCGACAGGATTTGCTGAGATTGAATTTGAGACTTGATAGGACAAGAAGAGCCATCACTGATTCTTGTGGTCCTGTCTCAGTAACCAGAAAGACGGCATCACACTTACCAAAAGGAGAAGATTGTAGAATGTAGGTTGGGACTGAGATACAGCAGTACAGTTTGGGACATGTTGCATTTGAGTTACCTATTTGATATTAACGTGAAGGTCCTGAAGAGGGAGTTGGAAATAGAAGATTACGGTTTGAGAGAAAAGTGGGCAGGAGGTCTAAATTTGGGAGTGTTTGGCATAGTTAGTATTTAAATTTTTAGACTGAATAAGATCACAAAGAGAGGGAGTGTGGATAAAGAAAAGATTAATGGACTCATCCTTGGGGCACTTTGATGGTTGGAGGTCAAAGGGATGAAAAATAGCTGGAAAAGGGCAAAGGAGAATTCAGTGACGTGGAGGGGAAAATGCTAAGTTTGGTGTCCTGGAAACCAAGAGAGAAGCATTTCAATGAATAAGAACTGATTAAGAGTGTCAAATATTCCTGATAGGTCAAGTAAGATACATTAGCTAAAATACATTGCCTAGATCACTAGAAATATGTTTGAGAAAATGTCAGGAGGATAAATTAAACTCCTATCTTTTAGCCACATGAAAAGGTAGGGAGAAAAGCATAGGTCAATTTTCAGTGGACAAAAAACTTAGTCACGGTTTCATCCCAAATAGATAAACAATCATGCACATATAAATATGCACTCATACTTTTTTTTTATATCATGATTACCATTGATAGATACCTGGCTCTCTTATTGGCCCACAGTAAAACTGAAGGTGATATATCTGTGGACACAATTCGGGGTATTTCATAGAATCTATCATGAGGAGGGACATGGGGTGGCAAAAAGTTGTTTTGTATTTTACCTACACAAAACTTTCATCAGGTAATTTGCAAGTTATTATCTACTCATTGCTGCATCACATTGCCCCACCCTGAATACCATTGTAGAATTACAGGATATTTTATCATATGGTTTATTTTTATTCCATTGATAAGTGCATCTCATGAAGACATATTTTGTAGTTCTCAGAATGACTTATGTGAGAACTCCTAAATAAAAATATTGATAAGGTAATGTCCTTGGACTAAAAGTTCTATTGAGTTTCTTTTTTGATTAGCTTAACCACTGATAACCACTTGTGAGCACATTTTCTCACACTCTGGAAGATTCTATTAATGTTACTCTAATACTGTATTAACTTAGAATTTTTTTTCCAACCCACTACTTCCTAAGATATTTTTATAGTAGTTATTAAAATCACTGCCTATTTATTTATTTACTGTGAACCCAATTTATTATTAACTTTGCTACATTTAACAAGACATTATTACACCTGTTTGATGTATAAAATATGAACCTAGAATCAAGCACAGGTGTAACTTGTCTAAACATTTGTATTGTCATTGAATTTTGGAAATTTAAATAATTTTAATAAGTCCTTTTTTTTCCCTTTGTCATTCTGTTTCTTTCAAGAACCATCAGATAACTCTATCCTTAAGCATCTCTTCCTGCCAATCACTATACGTTTTCCAGTTTGGCTTAGTTATCAAGATTTTAATAGTATTGGATATTCCCCAAATATAGAAAATACTCTCCCTTTTCTTGGTGAGAATTAGTTCTTCCCAAGGATATTTGACTGTGTTGTATGAAAGGAGAGAAGGCTAGCATTCCCCCAGACAAGAATGGAAGAGGGCCTTGGGCCTGACAACACACAAGATTATTAAGGCATTGATACCTACTTCCAAGGACATTTTATTAAGTACCTTCTAGTGCATTTGTTTGTATTCTTCAATTATTTTATTGTGTCTATTGTGGATCCCCAACTAGGCTTTAAACTCTTGAGAATCAGAATCATAAAACAAAATAGTAAAACAACAGCAACAAGGATTAATTTTCCAAACATACAGGGAATTTCATACCTCACAAGAAACTTGTCACCTTGAGAGTGTCTTACATTCATTTCAATGACAGAGCTTTAAAAAAAAGTCTTTATAACTATTTTTGGAATTATCTGTACAGCTATTTGGAGTAAAATGAGTAAATCTTTTATTTATGAGCTATTTTTTTTTCTGAAATACACCCCTAAAATGATATTATCTAAGTGAACTCCCTTTTGCACATCTCATTGACCTCTGGAAGACATTTGAGAGTCTCCTTAAAATAAATGTATCCTCAAACAATATTTTTGCTAAAGTTGAACCTAAATCTGCTGGAATCTGTAAAACTATCAATTTGGAGAAAACCAAAGGGACAGAGAAACATGTCAAATGTGGCCATGGAAATGCAATCGATAAAATCAAGGCTAAAAAAAAAAAAAAAATCTCAGAATAAAAAAATCTAAATTTTTCAAAAAATAATCTCTTGTTCTAACTTCTCTGGCCATTGTCTTTCATAAAGTTGCTTTACTGTAAGTATGAAGATTTATCAGAGTATAAGCCAAGTGCAAATAGCTAATTAAATTAGAGAATTGTAAAGAGCTCAATTACATTCAACTGGCAAGTGGTATTATTTAATCCAGACCACTTTGTTGTCACTCACTTCAAGTCTGTCTATGCCAGGGTCTCCTCCTGTGCTCCATCTTTGCTGCATTGAACTGAATTGACTTTGTGGTCTTAGTCCCAGGGGCATATTGAGCTTACTTCCTCCATCTATTTTCTTGTCCTTTTGCAGGGCTGTAGATAACAGCTGACTGATCTTAAGTTTACTAATTACACTTCTTTAGTATCATAGATTGCTCTGCTTGACTTAACTTTTTGGTTTTCCACTTTACAAACTTCCTTCTTTTTTCTATGCAAAAATATTGGGGTGCACACCATGTGATTGGAGTTAGAGATAGAGTGGAATGAAGTTACATGGTCTCTACCTTCAAAGGGTTCTCTGTCTGTTACACTGTCCCTTGCAGATTCTGAGAAATTTACTACTGCTTATCTTCATTCACTCGTCACTTCACTCTCTGGAAGACTTGTGTGCTTCTGAACTGTGAGATTTTACTCTGCGCTTCTGCTTCGGATCATGTATAAGATGTTAGGTAAAAATGACCCCAGAATTATTCATGAAAAACCCCACTCTTTGCCCTTTGCCATAAATAGAAGTAATCGATTCTCTCTATCAGCAATTTGCTTTTTAGAAGACACTTATTATCTGATCAAATGACTTTTTCTTTTCCCCAATCTCTTTTTGACTCATTGTTTAAAACAATCTTTAACACAATTTAGCCCAAGCCTTTTCAATCTACCTTTATTCATATGTACCCCAGCTTAGATATTTCACTCCACTCTCGACAGCCATAGCAAAATATTTAATTTTCTTTACAATGGCAAACATAATACATAAAAATTGTGAAAAGTAAGGAAAATAAAGATTTAAAATAGAGAACTATAGTAACCCATAACCCCAGATGTTTATTCTTTTATCCACACTCCCTCAAAGGACTAAGTGATCATCCCATTGTGATCCTACCAAATTCCTATTTGTTTGGTTGCTTCAAGACTGTTATTCTTTGTTATTGATCTTACCAGCTTGCTTAGTATGGAAGCGTTGGTGAGACCTACAGTTCTACGTTCATAAAAATCCTTCAGAAATTCTTTTCACGTACAACATGAGAAAATATTCACTCTTCAAGTCAAGGAAGTGAGGGAACTTTACACATTTGTGCTTCAGAATTAACTGGGCTATATATTTAAATTATAAAGATGTTTGCAACATGATTTGTGAGCTAGATTTGGGGATATGATATTCTAAATAGAGTAGTAAACAACATGCCTCTGGAAGTAAACTGCTTTTGTCTCTGTTAAAAGACCATTTTAAAATTTTCTTTGTGATCTTTTTTCCTTTTGCTTTTGCTATTGCTTCAGAAAGTCATGAGTGTGACCTCGTATTCACCTCTGCATTTGCGTACTCCTTTCTAATATCTCTCTATGCTGATTATCTTCTTTGAAAAAAGGCTTTGAATTGTGAGGGCAAATGCAAGCTAATGTCAAACAAGCCCCTTTGCAACCTCTGGGCAATAAAATGGTTAATACTTACTAGACAATGTTGACATGTTAAATAAACTATTTGAGAATAGCTGGTGTTTGTGAACCAAAAAAAGTGCTCATAATAAAATCCCTGTTTAGGGGCAGGTCTTTAAAATTCTATCTAAATTAGGAATTGGTCACCAGCGCTATTAATGATCACTTTCTGCTGGGAAACAATTGTAATTTCACAGTTTATAATGGATTTTACAGTTGAGAGTATTTAAATATGAGACGAGACACCAGACCTGGTTGCTTTTGTGATTCTGATTATTACTGTTATCATTTAATTCTTTCTGGTCAACATTTATCGGGGTCAGTTGATAGTTTTTTTTTTGTTTTTTTTTTTTAACCAAATTTCCCTTGTTTTCCCAAATGCTAATATTCAAAGACTTTGTGTCTATTAATTCAGAAAACATACTTTGCTTTAGAATTTTAAAATCAATAACTTATTTTGTAGGAGTTTAAATTCTGATAATAACTTTCATTATTTTAATCAATTAAATATGAATTATAAATAATATTTCTACAGAATAAAAAGCATCTGGAGAAATACTGGTAAAAGGAAACTGAAGTACAGGAAAACCAAGAGAGGCTTTGAGAACTTTGAGTCAATTCAAGGTTATAAACTTAGCTGAATTACATACTGGGGGCTCAGAAGTCTCACATGTTAATTCTAAGCCCCTGTCTAAAAATTTGGAAAGGCTCTTTAGAGAATGGAAATATTCCAGAAAGCTGCAAACAGGCAGATGAAGTTACCCATTCCATAAACTCCAGACTATTGGTGACTTTGATGTTCACTATGGGCAATATATTGATTGATTATTTTTTTATTCAGCCATTTAGTCATTCAGTAATCATTTATACCAATGTGCCAGATATGGTATTAGGTGTTAGGAATGCGGTGGTAAACAGAAAACTAACCTGAGCTTTAATGAGTTTATGATCCAGAGATTACATACAAGTAAATAAGCAGTTAATGCAGAAGCAAATATTACAAAATGGGATTCCAAAGAGTATAAAGTAAAAGATTTTAATTTCTTACCAGAAGATCCACTAAAAAATGAAAATTAAGATGTGAAGGTATATGTGTGGGGGAAGGCAGGACAGAAGTGTGGAGGGGACAGGGAGCTGAGAGAGCTTTTCAGAAGAAAACGATGGCATAGGCCAACATCTGAAGGCAAAAAAAGATCATGACGTAGTTGGGAAGCATATTAGAGATTCAGGAAAGATTCTAGAACAGCTTATTGAAGGGGATCAGCATGGGTTTACAAAAAATAAATCAAATTATCACATTTTTTTCCTTCTTTACTTTCTTGCTTTCCTCTCTTCCTACCCTCCTACCTTCCTTCTTTCCTTCCTTCCTTTCTCTCTCTCTTGATTTTCCTTTCTTTATGTACTTTTAAAAATATTTTATAACTACTACTCTAAATGGATAAGGACAAGGCAATTGATACATCACTTGGGGAACTCAACAAGGCAATTTACACTAAATCTTTATTGACACTCTTGTGAATCATATAGTTGAGTAACTTTACTAAAAGGGTATTGGCTAATAAAGGGATTTTCTAGTGACTTAGTTTAAGGTTCTTTCTTTAGTCCTGTGTAGTTGAGTCTATTCAAAATTTGAGTCAAGATTTGGAGACTCTTTTCAGGTTTAGGAATGATACAAAAATACATTGAATGATTGAATTGGGATGTAGAAGATCTTAGGGTGAAATTATGAATCAAACATGACAAGATAAATTATGAGAAATTTTTTCTCTGATTATAACAGTAATAAGTATTTATTGTAAAAAACTAGGAGCCATATTACAAAAAGTTATATGCCAGCCCTAATACACATACATTAAATAACCTAACATAACTTATTGTTTTCTAGTACCATGAAACAATAAATTTTAAAACAATAGAATTTTTTTTATCCTGTGTATTGTTATACACACACTTTGTAACATATTGGAATATTATTTTATGGTACTGTTTTCTGAATTATCATCTTTCCAGGTTAATAAATTTATGTGTCATTCAACATCATGGTGACTACATGGTATTCCACTAGGTAGATATACTATAATTAACAATGGACTCTGCACAAACATTTAGTAGATTGATATGTGTTATCATGATCAAGAATGTTTTGATAATACCTGTATGCATTCATCTCTATATACTTGCCTGTATACGTATTCAATTTCTAGAAATGGAGATGCAGGGTCAAATGGCAAACTTTTTCAAAATCTGGTATACATTGCTAAATCAGCAAGATAACATTTAACAACCATACCTACAAAACTCTGAGAACAAGCAAAGCAGGTTGAGAAACACAACTTTTGAAAAATCTTAAAGGATTTTAGATGATATTATTATAATGCAATGTGACTGCATTGGTAGCTTTTTGCACTTCATAATTGTAGCAGAACCTACCTCAGGAGACATTTGGAAACATGAAGGGACAGTTTTGGTTGTCAAAATGACTGCGGAATATTGCAAACATTTAGGAGTAGCCGGTGCAGAGTAGGAAACAACGCAGCAGTAGCCAATGCAGAGTACAGCACAATGAATTTGTCCACATAATTGCCAATAATACATACTATTTTTGAAGAACACTGAGCACCCATGCTTATAGGCTGTATTAATACAATAGTGTTTAGGTATGGAGGAATAACACAAATATATTAACTTATTTACAGTATATGTTTTTAATTTTATGTCCTCTAGTTTAAGATGTGAATTAGATAAGTTTCTTTTTATGTACCAATTCTTTTCAATTATTAGCAACAGCCAAGAAAGCAGGAGTGAAAAGCACTCAGAAACCATGTCCAGGCTTGGAACGTGCTAATTAGTTAATGTCAGTCAGATTTGTTAGACAGGGACACATTGTATTTCTGCTAAATATTTGTTGTTACCAATTTGTTTAACTATATTTTGTAAGAAAGAATGACCTGTAATCCCAGCACTTTGGGAGGCCGAGACGGGCGGATCACGAGGTCAGGAGATCGAGACCATCCTGGCTAACACGGTGAAACCCCGTCTCTACTAAAAAATACAAAAAAAAAACTAGCCGGGCGAGGTGGCGGGCGCCTGTAGTCCCGGCTACTCGGGAGGCTGAGGCAGGAGAATGGCATAAACCCGGGAGGCGGAGCTTGCAGTGAGCTGAGATCCGGCCACTGTACTCCAGCCTGGGCGACAGAGCGAGACTCCGTCTCAAAAAAAAAAAAAAAAAAAAAAAAAAAAGAATGACCAGAATTCAAAACTATGTCACGATTCCTTGCATATATGCTGTTTTGTCAAAATTCCTTTTAAAGTGAAGCATTCAAAATGGAGCGCAAGATTTTCAGGTTGCTTATGGGCTGAACTGTGTTCCTCCTAAATTCATCTGTTGAAGCTCTAGCCCCTAATATCACAGAATGTGAATGCATTTGAAGATAAAACCTTAAAGCGGTGATTAAGTTCAAATGAGGTGATTAGGTTGTGCTCAAATCTAATCTCACTAGTGTCCTTATAAAAGGAAATTTGTACACACAAAGACCAGGGATTCATGTACACAAAGGAAAGCTCATGCGAGGACATGGTAAGGAATGGACCATCTTCAAGCCAAGAAGAGAGGCCTCAGGAGATACCAACCTACCACACCTTGATCATGGACTTCCAGCCTCCAGAACGGTGGGAAAATAAGATTCTGTTATTTAAGCCACCAAGTCCGTGGTATTTTGTTATGGTAGCCCTAGCAAACCAGTACAATGTCTTTATTAATACTTCACTAGATAAACTTAATTACAAATTTTTATTATGATACAATAAAGGGACAATGCATTTTGAATTGTATCATTATTGGGATCACCATTACATATACTATAGTAAAAGAAATTAAAGAAATAACCCCTAAAGTATCTTCAAGGCCCTATCTATCCCAAAATGCCACTTTTTTTGTACTACCAACCCACTCACTGTTTTTCTCTTCTCTCAGGCTTGAACTTTCCAATTAAAATCATCTTTATTGGACAACAGGAAAGAAATATGCAAAGAAAACTCTAAAATGTAGGTCATTAGTGATTATCTCCTTTCCTATCCTTCCATTGGCATAAAAGCATTGATGAGCTTGTCAAATGAGCGAATTGCTGCTTTGGGAGGTTCACAGGACATGAGATCTAGGAAGGAACATGTACAAGTAGACTAGTAGCAGATATATAAGGAAGAAATAAGAAAAATACTTTTTGAAAAGAAAACCAGCTATACATTGTCATTTATTGAGAGATCAAATGAAGTCCCAAACCCGAGGAGGAAAACCCAAATTATTAATCAAATCCTGAGCCTTATACTTCAGTAGGGTGAGACCCAAGAGAGGTAAAGGAATCAAGCTTTCTTTCTGATGATTAAGAATAGAGTATGTCCTCATACTAATTACTTAGACATCTCATACAATATTTTTAAAGAGTTAGCTCCATAATTATGCTTTTGAAATCCATATTATCCTGGAATTGCTATTACACATTGTGGTCAAATTGGCTATTTATTTTCTGATCAGTACCTTTTTGTAATGCTGCTAGTGGGAGAAGCTTCACAAAGCATCATTTTGGAATGCCCTGGGATATTCAATGCTTGCTGCTCTGTCATGAGGGGCTGTAAAAACCAAAAGTCACCTGCTGGGAAGTATGGCCAGCAAGGTGTTTGTGTTGACACTTCAACAACCAAATGTATAATAAAGCTATTGAGAATTTCCTAGTATTGTAACTTGAACACAGTGGCTATGGATTCTCATTTCTAACTCAGTAATCTGGCAAGCAAAGGTATCATGGTCTGTTTGACTTTGTAAGTCTTTCTCCAAGGTATGGCATGTATTTGGGAACACTGCAAGGTTGAGTAGACAAAGAAAACATATTTAAAATTGCAGATGTTATTTCTAAATTGTTCATAAGTAACAGGAAACTGCAGGATGATATTTAACTAATCTGTAGGTAGCAGGCAATTTGCATTTGTAATATCAGCATAATGAGTTTAAGATGTGCATTGATCCCATTTCATTTTATATGGAATGCAACAAAGCATGTTAATGGGTGACCTAAAAGCATATAAATCAGGGAAAAATATAAAATGTCATAAACTGCAGAGCTGCCATAGTAATTGCACTTGTTTGAAACATTTCATCCTATATATCCACAGTGTCTATGTCAATTAATACCAAAAGTAATGACAGTGAATGGAGAAAATAAGATTTTCTATTTTTAAATTTCCATGAGATACAATAGTGGAAGACTTGCTCTAAAAAGATGCCCCACAGTAAAATCTTATATGATTTATAGTTCTTTAATTAAAAATAAGAAGCTATTTCATAGTCATGTTAGTTTTTCTCTCTCAGAAATAGCTGATAGACTTTGGCCATGCTGGCTTTTCTTTGTATTTTAGTTGTTGCTCGTTAATTAAATTTATCATGTCTTCCTAACTCACTTAAATATTCAAAGGGTCATTTTATCCCAGAGAGGCATGTGAGAGTTTTCTCATTCATCACAATTTTGAGAGAAATATACTCCATTATTTCAAATTATTTTTATGTTTTTGTTTTTCTCTTTGATTGACAATTATTTTAAGAAGGGCAGAATATTTAATTTAAGAAGGGCAGAATAAGTACATAAGAATTGCTAGGATGAATACTGTGATGAAAAGGCAACAGGGTCAATGTAAGCTATTACACACACATTTATGTGTGTGTAATTTATAACAGAAGTATATATTTATAGTATTTATATTTATATATTATATATAATTATACATGTATATAATATAGTGTATATAATTATACATAAATAGTATATATTTATATAACATATAAATTACATATAATATATAATTATATGTAAATTATCTATTATCTATTATATAACTATATATAATATATAATTATATATAATTATATAATATAATATATAATATATAGTTATATATAATATATTATATAATTTATATATTATATATAAATAATATACTTATATATAAATATATATAATATATATGTATATATAATATACATATATAATATATACAAAGTATACTTATATATACGTATATATAATATACAAGTATATATTATATATTTATATTATATATGTATATATTATATATAAGTATATTATATCTTTATAATATATGTTTCTGTTATAAATGCAATATCCAGGCTATCGTTAGGCAGGAGCCACTTATTTTTGTAACTTACTGGTTGGACTCTTGTGTTTGTTCTCTACCTTGCTCACTTCCCAGGTCCTTAATAAGACCAACAAAAAAATGTAAAGGTAATAATAAGTGAACTATTAAAAGATGCTTTATCTTTTAGTAATTAGAGAAAAACAAGTTAAAAATACATAATTATATATCATCCTATACACTATCAATTTGTAAAATTTAAGAGTGATACTATGGTAAAGATAAGAGAAAGAGCCTTTTTGGTAAGAGTATGAATTGCTACCAAAACTTTGGAAAGCAATTTGTCAGAATTTTGTAGGGCTAAAGATACCCATTGATTCTACTATATATCTAAAAGAGTAGACCTCTAGATACCTATTTATAAAATTTTCCCAAAACTTGCCAGAGAAGGGTAATTACTGTATTTCTAAAATAGAAGGAAAATGACAACAACCTACCTAACCATCTCTTAATAGAGTAACAATATATCTTTAATTAGTAAAGTGGAATGCTGCATAACAGTTAAAATGAATCAGTCAGAGCTTCATGTATCGCAATACATATAACTAAAAAGATCAATAGATTGAGTGATAAAATCATATTTAAGAGTGTGATGATATGTATGCAAATTAGAAGATATGCAAATGATAGTATGTGCATTTAAAAAAATGTGTTTGAAACTGATAAACATTAACATCAGAATGGTGGTTACCTCTGGAAAAGAAGGGACAAGAAATAAGGAATGGGGTCTTAGCTGTATTTATGATGTTTTATTTATTTTACAATGCATGATCTGGAACAAATATAGCAATATGTTAACATTTAATAAATCTGAGTTTTCTACACATAATGTCTTACAGTCTGTTTTCTGTTGCTGTCACAGAACACCATAAACTGGGTAATTTATAATAAAAATAAACTTATTTCTTACAGTTCTGGAGAGTAGGAAGCATGACACTGGCATCTGGTAAATGCCTTCTTGCTGATGCATAACATTTGCGACTCTTGCTTCCCTGTGTTCAACAGAACTCAAGATTTCTGGCCTGAAGATAAGATACAAAGTCCAGCTCCCTCTGAGCACAGTCAGCCTGGCTCTCAGAAAATACAGTACACATTATCAGTCTCTTCTCTGTGAATGAAGTTCGGAATTAACCAGGAGTCAATTATTCTGGTATTAAATTGAAGTTGAAGTCACTGGGAATTGCAGAGCAATTTAAAGAAAATGTGTTAGTGAGATTGGGTAATAGCAGATTTGAGTCTCTCTCACACACACAAGCTCCATGTGGTATTCCATATGAATACAAAATGGGCAAAACCTTAAAAAAAAGTGGTAGGATAACTACATTGAAATAACTGAGGTTTGGAGTCACGGCCAGGATCTTTAACATTCTGCTCTCAATTGTTCGTTTGATTTTTAGCCTCTATCCTACAAGTGACCTTAAATTTTTACTTTTTAAATGTATTTTTACTTCTTTAACTTCTGCTGTCCCTTTGTCTTATTTCCTACATCTTCAATAATGTCTTAAAATGGCAAATTCTAAAATACTGATTCTTTAGTTTTCATTTGGAGTTTTCAAAGCCCTGTGGTGATATTTGCCACAAAATAGTTTTCAAAATTTAAAGCCCATCAATTTTTTTGTAGAAACTACCTCTTCTTACAAATCAAGCTGGGCTATCCCTTTTTAACAGAGTTCGTGGTGTAAAACAGAAATGTAGGAGAGTAACTCTCATAATGCCAGAGGAAATCATGACCCTGAGGCAAGGTAGCTGAAATGTGAATCTATTACAGTAACACCTACTTGGTAAATAAGAACTACAAAGGATATAAATAAAGTTGTGGTTATTAGAAAAGATACTTATATAATACTATATCTATAAATATAATAAACATAAATATAAATACTACATATATAATACATAATACTGTAATTAGAGGTAAACCCGGGATGTGCTCATTGAGATTGGGATTGAGATAAAAGCAGATCAAATTTGATTGTAGCAGATAAAATGTGAGTCACAGTTCAAGGGACTTTGAGGTCAATTTGCACATGGAGTCCAGGGGATAAGGTAGTGTTTCAAACAGAAAAGTGCCTTGCTTTCTCTGGATGTCTGGAGGGAAAGTTCAGCCTGAGGATAAGAAAAGAAGTCTTATGCATAGAGGTGGGTCTAGAAGAGAGAAAAGTAATAACTTTTTGACAACTACAAGTTGTGCCAAATAATGAATAACACATAATTGTGTATTTACATCTTACAAAAATTGCATGCAGTTTTTCTCCTAAACTCATCTAATAAAAATTACTATTCATCTTCACATGCATTATAGCATATTCTAGACTCTGAAATAATTTTTGAGTGTTTGTTTCTGGTGATATTCCATGTAAAAAGTCTGAACTGCATACCTGCTTATGCATATTCTGTAGTACAAAGATATTCCAAACTGATTACTAGTATTATTCCAGGAGTTAACAAAAATAGATAGACAGGAGGATGGAAGGATGGTTGGATGGAAGGATGGATAAATAGACAAATTTTTATTCTCTTACCAGATTTACCAATTGGAAGCCTTAGGAGTGAGACGAAATAGGAATGCCCTCTTAAGAACCTGTGTCCTCCGTACCAAAAGCATGGAAATAACGTAAAACTTTGGATTCCTTCAAGGGACATTCCTGGCACCTAGAGAGCCCTGAAAAGTAAATAATCAACTTGATAAACAAGAAAGTAATAGTAGCCTGAAACAATAGCCAAGGAACCTAGAACCATGGGATGTTTGGTGCCCCTATAGAAACTAAAGAAAACATCTTAGCATATGTTTCTAAGTTGTTTTTCAGAAACCTGGATCCCAATGAATGGACTCAACTCTGATGCTCTTCTTTGCTCTCAATTTCTCCCTGAGGGACCTGAAAGGAGTCACACCCAAAAGCCAGAGCTAACATTTTTTTCTGCTGACCCCAAATTCTAAAACAAAGCTTCTCCTCCTTAACCAATTGCAATTCAGCAAATCTTTGAATCTACATATAACCTGTAAGCTCCTACTTCCAGACATCCTGCCCTTTTAGGTTAAAATCAATATGTAGCCACCATTTATTAATTTATAATTTTGGCTTTCCAAAAATGTACCACTGCCTTTAAAATCCCTTATCTTCAAGCCTCTGGAGAGGTCAGGATTTAAGTGTTAGCTCCCTACTCCTCTTTGCTTGGCACCCTGGAAATAAATGCCCTCCTTTCTCCCACTGCAAACTTCAGTGTGGATATCTGGTCTTACTGTGCCAGGCGGGCAGACCCCAGTTCAGTTCTATAACAGCAGTGGAGGTCTGGCATTGCAGTGGAGACTGTGAGAGAAACATATTACATACAACAACGGCAACAAAAAAGGTGAGAACTGGGATTTCCAAGGGCTTAGTCCCTGGAGGAACGACCCTCACTTTATCCAGTGATGGGAGCATCCAGTTCTCAGGAGAAGCTCCCCTGTGAACTGCTGTGGTGGAGCCTTCTGTTAGAAGTCCTTATAAGGGTATTGGTTGCTTTCTTTAGCAGTCAGATGAGCTGAAAGGAAACAATAGCCCAGAGAGCTAATGTGTTTTGGTTTCACTAACAGGCTATTACTAATGACCCCTGAGAGGTGTTAAGGATGATATTTGGGAGTTCATTAAAGAAGGTGAGAGTAGGAATTACAGGATTGGGCCAACAAAAGAATAAGAAGATTGTGCCTGAGAATTCTGGGACTGAACCATGCAAGTCACAGGAAGTGTTTCTTTCCAAATGTTGTGGGGAGGTCCCAGTCCTGCTGCAACATTTACGTATCTGGAAACAGGTGACACTTATGACCCTACTCTATCTTTCATGGTAGTCCCACATTTCCCTCTGGTGGAAATGCTTGTATCTCCTTCTTGCTTCTGATGTCATAGATTTTCTAGCATCTTTCCTAATTGGCTTATCTGTGATATCCTTCCCTGAGCCTGTCTCTATCCTTAGTCTGTTCTATTTACCTCATTGTATCCTCACAATACAAACAATTCCCCACATGTAAAGCAACACCATTACCTCTTTAGGAACATGAACTCCCTCACCTCTTGTTAATAACTTTAAGGATGTAGTTATGCAAATGTGGTCACCTAAGTTTTTAAGCCCAATTTTTACAAGGGCAGTCGAAACAAAAGTGCCATTTTCTTTCCCTGAACAATGTGTCTACATGTTAGCAGTATGGTATAGTGGAAAGAGTATATCCTGTCATTTCAGGGACACCTAATTTTAAATTCCTTCTGTTGCTTTCTAATTGTGTGGCAAGTAACTAGATCTCTCTGAGATTCAAGTGTAAATTGAAGGTGATTCCTACTTTATAGGGCTATTGTTAGAATTAAATGAGTTAAGGAAGAAAAATATTTAAAGTGTAGGCATTACTCAACAAATATTAAAAATATTTTCTCCTACCTAAATTCATACAGAAAAATTCTTTTTTCTTTTCCCTTTGCTGAGTTCCCAAAATAAGCAACATTCTAGACCTAAAATCAGGGGTAAATAGTGAGAGGTATATGGGCTTCTAGGGTAATAGTCTGTTTTCGCACTTCTCTAAAGACATACCCGAGACTGGGTAATGTATAAAGAAAAGAGCTTTAATTGACTCACAGTTCCACAGGGATGGGGAAGGCCTCAGGAAACTTACAGTTATGGCAGAAGGAGAAGAGGCACATCTTACATGGTGGCAGAAGACAGAGAGAAGAGCAAGCAAGAGCAGAGAAAACTGCCTTATAAAACCATCAGATCTAGTTGAGAACTCACTCATTATCACAAGAACAGCATGGGGGAAATTACTTATGATCCAATTACCTCTCCCTTGACACATGGGAATTATGAAGATTATAATTCAAGATGAGATTTGGGTGGGGACACAAAGCCTAACCATATCATAGGGGTTCCCTATATTAAATTTAAGTTTTAATAGTTGTAGGCATATGTATTTTTGGGGTGAGGGTTCATGACTTTCTTCAGATTTTCAAATAATCTATGACCTACACACCCACTTAAAATGCTGGGAATCACTGTTTTACCTGTCTTATGAATCAAACTAATTTTCTCCATTAAGTTGAAAGTTCTCATTCTATAAAATTCCTTGATTCTGTCTTCAAATATTCTCGATTTCTGTAAGCATATTTAATTAAGGAGCATTTCATAGAGGCGGTGTGAGATCAAATAAGATAATGTATATAAAATGTTTTCTTAAGCTGTAAAACTCTATGTAAATAAAGGTATGGTTAATATTAGCAACAACCTGTATTATACTGTTGCCTTTGTAGCTGTAGAAGATCTCCTCCTGATTTGTTATGATACAAATTATCATAATGATTACAACATTAATCACAATTATATTGCAATCTTATCACAATGCTCAGCTTAGTAAGTTAATTGAAACCTTGGAGAAACCTAATGGTGATTATAATTTTTCTTAGGCACCATTTGTAATCTTCTATCAATTTAGAGCTACAATTATTCTAATGCTTGAAGAAATCTTTGATGGCATCTAATTTAACCTCTTTGTTTTTAGATGGGGATAGAGCCCTGATGAAAGAAGGTGACAGCCCACAGCCATACAGCTAGTTTGTTGAAAGTTAGGACGAGTGGATGTAATCAAGCTATTTCCCTGCACCTTTTACTTGGTTGAAATAGTAATGTAAATGATCTTTCCAATTTTTTAAAGGGAATGGCACTTAAGGAAAGTCTTGTTTAAAGTGTTTGTAGTGGTAGATTTTAAAAAAAGATATATTATTGTGAAGAACAAAAAAATATATATATCTTCCATTGAGTATCTCCCCTCAAAGTATATTTTAATTTGCATGGCCCAGAAATTTACTTTAATTGTATAATGTGTTTTCTTCAGCAGTTAGCAACTTGTGTCTCAGATTCTGGTGTTTTAGTCAAGGCAATTTGGTAATAATGAACCATTTAGACAAGTCTAAATGGAAAGATATATTGAAGAATAAGGAAGCACATCTCAGCCAGGCACAAGGGAAGATGTATGACCTTTGAGGACCTGGGGAACTTTAGGGCCAAGGCTTTTCTTTGTATGTCTGTTTTGTTCTCCTAGCTAAGAGCAGGGACCATCTTTGTCTGCATCTCATCTTTGAACATGTGGTCAAAAATGAAGGAGTCAAATTTGACCCTGTGTGAACTTGCAGGTTAAGTACTTAAACTGTTGTACTAAGGTCTCTGTATCTCTTTATTCATTTTAGGGAGAGAGAGAGAGATAATCTGATCCTTGAGCAGCTAAAGATTGTCCCCTAGACTGCAGGGCTCACCTCTGGCCTGTCCAATGACTGGAGGTGAAGTATTACTAGTATTTTGCTCCATCGGTCAGCTAATGTCACATTTTTAATGGAACTGATATAATGCTCAGTCACTTGAGAAGAGGAAATTGCAGCTAACTGGCAATTTGAAGCTAATTTAAAATAGGATAAAATAATGGTTCTGAAATTTCTAGGTTCCATTTTTTTTTGTTGGCAGAATTATATTTTGAGACATATATGTTGGTATGAGGTCTAGCAATGAGACAGGCTATCTTAAATAGGTACAGTCCTGTGTAAAGCCTGATATATGATTGCTATATTTTCAGGATCAGGAAACTATAGAAGATTGTTTTCCACTGGGAAAAGCAAGGATCTGGGAAATCTATGGGTGATTCTAATGAGCTGTGAGGGAGTCCAGTACTATTTCTTTTCTGGTTTAATATAGAATTACATGAACCCATTGGTATAAACAACTCCCATGAAGGTTATTTCTGGCTGTCTTCTAGTTGTTGTTGTCACCTCTCACCCTCAATGCTACTCTTGGGTTGAGGGCATAGTATTTAAATGACTACCAAATTACACAAGAAATATGGAGTTATTCACAATGAAATACCTGCTGAGAAGTTGCACATCGTTTTCGGTTTTATTAGATTAATGTTATGTTTTAAAAAAATTAATATTTATTTTAAAGTGTATGTAGTAGACATACATATTTATGGGTTAGATGGAATATGTTTATACAGGCATACAAAGAGTAATAATCACATCAGGGCAAATGTGGTATATATCACCTCAAGCATGATCATTTCTTCATGTTATAATTTCAATTATATTCTTTTAGATATTTTAAATGTATAATATATTATTAAGTGTAATCATCCTGTTATGCTATCAAATTTTAGATCTTATTCATTCTAATTATTTTTTGTGCACATTTATCATCCCCACTTTCCCTGAATTGCCCCGCTACCTTCCCCAGTGTCTGGTAACCATTCTACTCTCTATCTCCTTGAGTTCAATTGTTTTAATATTTAGATCCCACAAATGAGTGAGAACATGCAAAATTTTTCTTTCTGTAACTAGACTGGCTTATGTCACTTAACATAATGACCTACACTTCCATCCATGTTGTTGCAAATGATAGGATCATATTTTATGGCTGAATAGTGCTCCATTTTGTATAAAACTACATTGTCTTTATCCATTCATCTGTTGATGGACACAAAGATTACTTCCAAATCTAGGCTACTGTGAATAGTGCTGCAAGGAACATGGGAGTGCAGATATATCTTTGACATATTGATGTCATTTTCTTTGGAACAATATCCAGTAGTGGGGTTGCTGGCACATATGATAGTTCTATCTTTAGTTTTCTGAAGAATCTTCACACTGTTCTCCATAGTGGCTGCACTAATTTGCATTCCAACCAACAGTGCATGACAATTCCCCTTTCTTCACCTCCTCATTAGTATTTGTTTTTCTTGTCTTTTGGACAAAAGCCATTTTAAATAAGATGATATATCTGATGGTAATTTGGATTGGCCATTTCTCTGATGATTAGTGATGTGGAGAACCTTATCATATGCCTATTTTCCATTTGTATGTCTTCCTTTGAGAGAAGTTTATTCAGATATTTTGCTTATTTTTGAATCAAATCATTAGATTTGTTCCTTTAGAATTATTTGAGCTCTTTATATATTCTCATTAGTAACCCTTTGCCAAATGGATAGTTTGCAAATATTTTTCCCACACTGTGCATTGTCTCTTGACTTTATTGATTGTTTTCTTTGCTGAGTAGAAGCTTTATAACTTGGTGTAACTCCATCTGTCCATTTTTCCTTTGGTTGCCTATGCTTGTGGGGTATTACTCAATAAATTTTTGCCCAGTCCAATGTCTTGGAGAGCTTCCCTGAAGTTTTCTTTCAGTAATTGCATAGTTAGAGGTCTTAGATTTAAGTCTTTCATTCATTATAATTTTACTTTGTATATGGTGAGAGATAGAGGTGTAGTTTTATTCTTCTGTGTACAGATAACCAGTTCTCCCAGCATGGTTTATTGAAAAGGCTATATTTCCCCAGTGTATGTTCTTGGCACCTTTTTAAAAAATGAGTTCACTCTAGATGTATGGGTTAATTTCTGGTTCTTTATTGTATTTCATTGGTCTGTGTGTCTCTTTTTATGCAAGTACCATATTTTTGTTTTGATTATGACATCTCCATAATATAATGATGCCAAGGTAATGTGATTCCTCCATGTTTGTTCTTTTTTGCTCAACATGGCTTTGGTTATTCTGGGTATTTTGTGGTTTTATATAAATTTTAGGATTGTGCTTTCTATTTCTATGAAGAATATAATTGGGATATTGATAGGAATTGCATTGAATCTGTGAGTTGCTTTGATTGGTATGGACATATTATCAATATTGATTCTTCCAATACATGAACATGAAGTATTCTGCCATGTGTTTTATGTCCTCTTCAATTTCTTTCATCAGTGTTTCACAGTTTTCACTATAGACATATTTCACTTCTTTGGTTAATTCTTAGGTGTATTATTTTATTTGTAGCCATTTCAAATGAGATAACTTTCTTGATTTCTTTTTCAGATTGTTTGCTGTTGGCATATAAAAATGCTACTGATATCTGTATATTGATTTGTATTCTGCAATTTTACTAATTTCTTGTCTTAGTTCTAATAGATTTTTTGGTGGAGTCTTCAGGTTTTTCCAAATATGAGATTATAGTATATGCAAACATGGATAATTTCATTTCTCCATTTCCAGTTTGGATGCCCTATGTTTCTTTCATCTGATTGCTCTAGTTAGGACTTTCAGTTCAATGCTGAGTAACAGTGGTGGAAGAGGGCATCCTGGTCATGTTTCAGATCTTAGGGAAAAGGCTTTCAGTATTTCTCCACAAACCATGATACACAATGTGGGTCTGTCATGTATGTCTTTTATCGTGTTAAGGTTTGTTCTTTTTGTTCTTTCTACACCAAGTTTGTTGGGGTTTTTATCATAATGAGATGTTAAATTTTATCAAATATATTTTCAGCATCAATTGAAATGATCATATGTTTTTTTTCTTCATTCGGTTAATGTGATGTATCACATTGATTGACTCATGTATGGTGAACCATCCTTGCATCATGGGGATAAATCCCACTTGGTAGTGGTGGATGATTTTTGCAATGTGTTTCTGAATTTGGTTTGCTGTTATATTGTTGAAGATTTTTTGCATCAATATTCATCAGGGATATTGGTCTGGTTTGTTTGTTTGTTGATATGTCTTTGTCTGGTTTGGTATCAGGGTAACACTGGCCTTGTAGAATGAATTTGGAAGGATTCTATCCTTCTCTATTTTTCAGAAAAGTTTGAGTAAGATTATGTATTAGGCTGTTCTTTCATTGCTGTAAAGAAATACCTGAGACTGGGTAACTTACAAGAAAAAAGAGGTTTAATTGGATCACAGTTCTGCAGGCTGTACAGAAAGCATAATGCTGGCATCTTCTTGGCTTCTGGGGAGGTCTGAGAAAACTTACAATCATGGAAAAAGGTAAAGTGGGAGAAGAAATTTTACATGTCAAAAGCAGGAACAAGAAAAAGGGGAGAGGTGCCATACACTTTAAAACAATCAAATCTTGTGAGAGCTCACTCATTATCGTGAGGCCAGTACAAAGCAGATGGTGCTAAGCCATTCATTAATAACCCTGTCCCAGGATACAATCACCTCCCACCAGGCCCCCTCCAACATTGAGGATTACATTTCAATATGATATTTGGTCAGGAACACACATCCAAGCTATGTCATTCTGCCCCTGGCTCCTCCAAAATCTCATATCCTTCTCATATTTCAAAATACAATTATACCTTCACAATAATCCCTCTGAAGTCTTAACTCATTCTAGTATTAACTCAAAAGTCCAAAGTCCAAAGTCTCATCTAAGACAAGGCAAGTCCTTTCCACCTTTGAACCTGTAAAGTCACAAACAAGTTAGTTACTTCCAAAATACCATGTGAGTATGAGTATTAGGTAAACATTCCCATTCCAAAAGGGATAAATCAGCCAAAGAAAGGAGCTACAAGCCCCACACAAGTCTGAAATCCAGCAGGGCATTCATTGAAACTTTAAGCTTCACAATAATCTTCTTTTGACTCCATGTCCCACATCCAGGGCACACTCATGGAAGGGTGAGCTTTCAAGGCCTTAAGCAGCTCCCACCCCCATGGCTTTGCAGTGTTCAGCACTGAGCCTTTGCTAAATGGGTAACGAGGCCAAGGAAGGTGAAGCAATTTGACCAATGGTACAGAAATGAAATAAAAATTAATTAAGTTACCTTTATGTGCTAAACATTTATGTACATTGTAGGGAAAAGCATTTGTATTTAAAAAGACAGCTAACTCTAATATAATAGCTTTTAATCTCTGAGGGATGATGTAAACCACCTCAGTGGGGACAAATATCTTTACTCTTTTTACTATAGAGTGTTGTGGGGAGAGAAAAAAGACAGAACAGAATGCCTAGTTTCTGCCTATTTTTCTGGGCTACTTAAATTTAGGATCCAGAGTAGATAGGTAGACTTCTGTTTGGAAAAGCACATATGTATATGCTTGGAGAAAAAGATAGGCTAGTTGGGAAGAGAGTATGAGGAACAGACAACCGGGTGACATGTTTTGAGTTGGTAATTGAAAAACACGCTACTGAAGGTCCATGGATGGGGCCCCTACAGGACTTATCAGTAGAGAGGTATGATATTCAGTTTTAATTATATATGTTATTAGATTGTAATCATTTTCCTGACCCCAAATTTCAGCACAGTCTTCAGCACACATAATTTCCTTTCTTGGGTGAGAGAATTTGGTAAAAATCTAGAAAATGATATTGTATGTTCACACCTGGGTCAGAAAGAAGACAGAGAAGAGAACAACTTTGGAGTAAAGAAGATTCTGAAACAAGGAAGTAAGGAGAGTAAGGTGACTCAGAATCAGTTGTAATTATGGGGAACTAAATCGCTAGGAATTCACAAAATCACAAAATTGTGAGTTAGTGATCTTGAGCAATTTCATTTAAATTTCAAAGGAGCGTGTGATCTCAGTTCCATATACTTATCTCATTTAACACATATGATTATGTGACAAAGATAGAGTTGCAACTCCCGGGTTTCTTGAGTCTATCTCTGTTTAGCATTCTTTCCATAATGCAGATGGAGGAAGGTGAAGCAAACAATCTGGAATTGTTAAGAATTTGGGAGACTATGGTGGATAAGTAAAGAAGAGTGTCCTATCTTTAAACTGTTTTAACAAATGGAGATTTCAATGCTATACCAAGGAACAAATGGTAGAAATCATCCCTAGTGCAGACAATAATGGGTGTACTTTTCTTTCTTTTTGGCAGAATATATAAAAGCAAAAATAAAACTGACTGAGAGTCAATCTGCTGTTGTTACTATCATGCAAAGGTAACTCTAAACAATTTCTGTGCCAAAGTCATTCTTTGCTGGGTCTAACCTTCCCACAAGTCCCAGGTTTGGTGTGCACTGAAGACATTGTTTGGGAAAGGCATTGCCCACAAGACTAAGCTCAAGATGTGGCAAAAAGTTTACATGAACCTGGATGTCTGCAAAGCTTGGTAAAGCATCTCACTTTCCAGAGCCAGGCAGTATCACATAGTGGCAAATTCCTTGCTAAGTATTTTTCAATTGTTCTTTTGAGGTTCACTGTATCTGTTTGCATATACCCCACTAGATTTTATTATGCACCTACCCTTCGTCAACTTAAAAAATAAACACAGTGTATAAATTTGGGAAGGAGAGAAGATTTTATTTCTTATAAAGGATTATAGTCTGTAAGGTGGCCATCCTGCAGGTTGGGAAGCACAGCCACCAGCCAAGTGCCACCAGGCACTTTAAAGGAAGAGGGATTGTGATACAGTTTTATGCTGAATAGTTTTGCTAAACATATGTATTCAACAGCCTACAGGAAGAGCTACGAATATGCATGAAAGTGGTCCTGACACATGTGTATCACGAAAACATGCATGTAACGTCAGACTTATGTTCAACTTGAGATGGAAACTTAATATCCAGATGTATTACAATTAGACCTTTTACATCAAAAGGTCCTTTCACAACACAAAGGCATGTAAGTGTGCAATCTCTGTAAACAGCTGGAACCAATCCATGGTCAGTGGTCTTATCTGGAGAGAGTTACTAAAATCAGGCTCTTTTCCAATGAAAGCTGTAGTTATAGCTGGTGGAATAGGAGTTAGGGGTCAGTTAGTCAGCATCTGGTGAAGTTACACGTTGTTTCAATATTGCTTATCTCATGGACAGTGCTTGTTCATCTGGTAGAGAAAAAGAAACATCTTATGGCAGTTAGAACATAGTTTATTGTTTAAATATATTAATAGAGGTGCATGATGTAGCTCTTGCCTGGCATGGCCTTAGGTCCTGTTTATAAATTGGTATCTTTTACGAAGAGGCTGTACTGTCAGCCTTATGATCTGTATTTTGACATTAATGCTGATCAGTTACTGTATCTAAATCATAAAAGGGAGTGGGGTATAGTGAGGCATGTCTGATCCCCCATGCTGTCATGCCTAGGAATTCAGTTTTAAGGTTGTCCTGGGGTCCCCTTGGCCACAAGGGTGTTTATTCAGTGGGTGTTGGCCTTAGAATTTTATTTTGAGTTTATACCTTATTATACCTTATTATTCTGATCATTCTCATATTCAAATCTAACTCCTCAAGTTGTTAATTAATCAGTTAAAAATAAAATTATATTAGTCTAAATGATTTCCATGTGTAAGAATGGTGTATGCTTTGCTTTTGTTCTCTTCTTTAAAATTTTGTATGAAAAAACACATACAGTGAAACATGCACTTACAATATGATATTTTGAGTGTCTAATTCTTTTGCTCATTTTCTAAAATTAAGTAGTTTTTCTTTCCTACAAAGTTTTAGGAATCATTTGTATACTCTCAATACATCTACTTTGTGACTCCCTCCCTTCCAGGACCACTTCTTCTCTCGAAAGTTGAAATGACTTTGGCAGCCTGAAATCCATCCTTCCATCATCAAACCAGTAAGATCTCAGCTTTCTTTTAAAGTTCTAGCTGCTCTATATCCCTCTGCTGACTGAGGGATTTCCTGGGGGAAAAATATATAAACATGAACCTCTTACTTTCTTTCAAGGCTTCTTCAGTTTCTGTCTGCTTTTGGTCACTCCTGTGCTTTCAGATAGCTTCAAATATATTTTTCTCCCAGATTTAGCATTGGTAACAGTAGGATGGCTAGTTCAATACATGCTATTTCACCATTAACTGGAACTGAATCATATTCCTGCTTTTGTCATTGTATTCCCAGATGCTGTAACAATGCTTTCAATATTATAGATATTTAATATATATTTTTTGAATTATTTTTATTTTATTATTATTTTTTTGAAACAGATTCTCGCTCTGCCACCCAGGCTGGAGTGCAGTGGCACAATCTCAGCTCGCAGCAACCTCCACCTGCTGGGTTCAAGCAATTCTCCTGCCTCAGCCTCCCAAGTAGCTGGGATTACAGGCGTGCATCACCATGCCTGGCTAATTTTTTGTATTTTTAGTAGACATGGGGTTTCACTATGTTGCCCAGGTTGGTCTTGAATTCCTGACCTGAAGTGATCCACATGTCTGGCCTCCCACAGTGTTAGGATTACCGGTGTGAGTCCCTGCACCCAGCCAAATTATTTTTGAAGGATTGCATTTCTTTCTCTCCTGTCCTGAAAGGATTGCGCTTCTTTCCCTCCTGGAATTGCAATATTTCTTTCTGCTTTACAAAGCAGAGTAAAACCTAAACTATTGTTGTTACAGTAGCAAACTCATGGCACAACACTGTGTAATTTAGAGTTTTATTATTTAATGTAACTCTTTACTCCCTCTATTAAGTATCTCTTGTAGTGTAACAGATCACCCACAATTTAGAAGCTTACTACAACAAATATCTATGATCCCAGTGTTGGTAGATCGGGAGTACCGGCCCAGCTTAGCTGGGTGTCTCTGACTCAGGGTCTCTCAGGGCACTGCAGTCTCCTTTGAAGTCAAAATTGGGGAACAATTTGCTTTTAAATTCATTCACATCATGGTTGTTGGCAGAATTTCAGTTCTTCTCAGGACACTGGGCTGAAGACCTTATTTCGTCTCTAACTGTTGACCAGAATCCTCTTTCAAATGAAATGTAGACCTTTTCATCGTGTACTTCTAACATGGCAGCTGCCTTCCTCAAAGAAGAAGAGGAGAGAACAAGAGAGAGTGACCAAGATGGCCATCACAGACTTTTTGTAAACTACTCTTGGAAGTGACGCCCCATTCCCTCTGCTGCATTACCTTCACTAGAAGTGAGTCATGAAATCCAACTGAAGGGGAGGGAACTTTACAAAAGCATGAATACAGGAGGCAGAGTTTTTTGGAGACCGTCTTAGAAACCACCTACAACACTTCTCTTACATGGAGAGATGAATCATTTTAAAAAATACATTTCAAAAGTGCATGGATCTCCTGTTTTATTTCAGGAACTGCGATGCTCTCAGGGGTGGAAAGATAAGGGATGGAACTATAAAATGGCTCACTTCTTATCGTCCAGGAACTCATGTTCTGGTTCAGGAGGCAGAACTATTGAAATGTGATCAGGGCTATAAAAGCTGTAGGAGTTGTGGGAGCAGAAAAACTTTTTAAGATGTAAGCAATGTTACCTTTGTAAACTAAAAATAAAATTCTAAGCCCTCTAACCATCTGAATGAACCCCTCTTCTAGGCCAAGGCCGTTTCGAAGTTAACCTGAGAACGCAGTTCAGGCCATGATGGGAAGTGGAGGTCATACATACCTCCTTATACCCTCCTTCCTTTGGAATCAGGCATGACTCACCAACATTAACATTAAAACAGAGGTTTTAAGACTTTTTGTAGCAAAACGACACCGAATTCCAGCCTGACTCTGGTATTATGTCACAAGGCAGATAACAGGCTGTGAAAGAAATTGAAGTATTTTACCCTAAAATATATTTCTTTGTAATATTTTGAAATGCCCCTGCAAAGCTGTCTCTTGTGGGGAAAATCTAAATTCTGTAGAGAATTTCTTTCCTTTTCCAGTTCTTTTCCCTGATGCAGGAGAGAATTAACAGAGTCTGGTACCTTTTTAAAGTCTGATAAGAAACATTTACAATCTTTTCATTCTCAAGCCTGCTACCTGGAAGCTTCATCTGCATAATAAGAACCTTGGTCTCCACAACCCCTTGTCTTAACCCAAACACTCCCTTCTATGGATTGCAGATCTTTAGAAAAACTCTTTCAACCAATTGTCAATTGGAAAATCTCTGAATCCGCCTATGACCTGGAAGCCCACACTTAGAGTTGTTTTGTCTTTTCTGACAGAACCAATGTACATCTTACATGTACTGATTGATGTCTTACGTCTCCCTAAAATGTATAAAACTAAGCTTTAGCTCAATCACCTTCGCACACACCATCAGGATCTCCTGAGGGTGTGTCATGGGCATATCCTTAACATTGGCAAAATAAACTAAACTGAGACTTGTCTCAGATAATTTTTGGTTCACACCTTCATAAAGGAAGTGAAGTTCATAAAGGAAGGCTATGTGTTGAAGAAAAGAACAGGAGAGAAACCATCTTCCAACAGGCACCTGTGAGAACCTTGCAAGAATTACAGACACTTTTAATGACAAAGTCAGGCATCCGCATTGGGAGGAGTGGTGAGGAAGAAAGAGGCTGGATAAAGGAGCCAGAAGACATGCTGGGAGGGGCCTATTAGGCCACACTCAGGACTTTGGACACTGCAGTATGTGAAGTGGAAACACTGAAGGATATAATCAGTTATGTACAGAATAAAAATGTCCTGAGCCAAGCTTGGTATGCACTGTTTTATCAATAAACAGACCAAAAAGAAGAGGACTATGTGTCATCTCCCATTTCAAAACCTCTAAGACTACTCTATCAAATGACTAGGTTGTAGTCTAGGTGGAAAGCTTTGTGTGAGTTCTTTTACTTCAGGTCAAATTATACATCTCAATGACTGAGAACCACATCTCAATAACATGTAATTTCTCACAAGCACCACATTTTGTGAAGTAACTGGAAGAATATGATTCAAGATTGTTTCCAGAGAAGAATGAAAGAAAATAGTAGTGTTCCTGTGTAATGTTAACCATGAGACAGCTCAACCCATAGCTCCTTTATTTAACTTGGTAAATTAAATGAATCTCTAAATACTTTAATTACTTCCCCCATTGCCTTTCTTCCTCCACAGTGCAAACTCTGTGCCATTCACTTGTTAAAGCCTCTTTTGAAACTCATTTCTCACATTTCCCCAAAGATCCATAAGCTTTCTATATGGAAGTGAAAAGAAGCAGTGAGGCATATAGTCAGTGATACTTAAAACTGGATGAGTCACCCCCAGGGAATGTCTGGGAGGTGTTTGAGGGCTTAAACATGTGCCAGAGCCCACAGTCTTACAAGTATTCAAGCAGACCAGATTCTGACTGAATAATGCCATAATTTCTAAGATTCTAAATTCTAAGATTCTTTCCAGTGTCATATTGTCAGATACCTGAGAATCCAATTGACTTACTAATATTTATAAACATACACCATCATCAAAGGGAAAATATCTGGCTAAATCTGGGAGATGACATTGCCCTTGCAGAATTGTATGACCTGTAATCCTATAGTGCTCTTCTGAGCAATGAAGGATTAAACAATTTGCAGGTACTATGTCTCCATGTACACTAAGTCTTGCTCTAATATTCTTCAGAAAAAAGAGGACCACTCAGTCAAGGCTATAAGTGATATCTGGGTTACCTATATGAGAGACATTATGTCTCCTTTCAAAAAAGTAAAATTTTCTATATGAAATTTTAACTTCAGAAACAGGTAGGAAAACTATAATTATCATCAAAAACTTTATTTCATACATTTATCTACAGAAAGATACTTGCTTTTCCTTCTTAAATTAGATAACTTATATCCAGTCCAGCAGGAAATTCACATATCAGAAGCAAAATAACATTCATTTTATTACCCACCTCTTCTTAGCTGGGATCATGTAGGGCTTTAAAATTATCATTTAATTATGACCGAGGAAAGGCACACTTTTGAGAAGATTAAAGGATCTGGCATGGAACTTCAGAGAAGGTAATTATCAGGGAAACTTAGCAAGTATATATTAGAGACAAATTTGATTGATGACAGTTATAGAAAATGAATGACACAGGATGAAATGAAAGACCACTAAATTAGAAAAGGCATTCTCTAGTGCATGGTGTTATATATTGTCAGACTGAGAGATGTTTATAAGATGAAACATGAGCACTTCATCATCAAATATAAGTTGTATTAGTCTGTTTTCACTCTACTGATAAAGACATACCTGAGACTGGGGAATTTACGAAAGGAAGAGGTTTGATTGGACTTACAGTTCCACATGACTGACAAGTTCATGATCATGGCAGAAGGCAAGGAGGAGCAAGTCACATCTTACATGGATGGTAGCAAGCAAAAAAATAGAGCTTGTGCAGAGAAACTCCCATTTTTTAAAACCATCAGATCTTGTGAGACCCATTTACTATCATGAGAACAGCACAGGAAAGACCTGCCCCTATGGTTCAATCATCTCCCACCAGGTCCCTCCCACAACACGTGGGAATTATGGGAGCTTAAAGATGACATTTGGGTGGGGACACAGAGCCAAGCCATATCATTCGGCTCCTGACCCCTCCCAAACCTCGTATTTTTACATTTCAAAATTAATCATGCTTTCCCAACAGTCCTCCAAAGTCTCAACTGATTTCAGCATTAACTCAAACATTCACAGTCCAAAGTCTCATCTGAGACAAGACAAGTCTCTTCTGCCTATGAGCCTGTAAAATCAAACGCAAGTTAGTTACTTCCTAGACACAATGTGGGTACAGGCATTGGGCAAATACAACCATTCCAAATGGGAGAAAATGGCCAACACAAAGGAGTTACAGGCCCTAGGCAAGTCCAAAATTTAGCAGTGCAGTCAAATATTGAAGCTCCAAAATGATCTCCTTTGACTCCAGGTATCATATCCAGGTCATGCTGATGCAAGAGGTGGGTTCCCATGGTCTTGGGCAGCTCTGTCCCTGTGGCTTTGCAGAGTACAGTCTCCTGCCCAGCTGTCTTCACAGCTGGCATTGAGTATCTGTGGCTTTTCGTGCACAGTGCAAGCTGTCAGTGGATCTACCATTCTGGAGTCTGGAGGATGGTGGCCCGCATCTCACAGCTCTACTAAGCAGTGCCGCAGCAGTAACTCAGTGTGTGAGCTCCCACCCCACATTTCCCTTCTGCACTGCTCTAGCAGAGGTTCTCCGTGAGGGCTCCACCCCTGCAGCAAACACTGCTTGGGAATCCAGGTATTTCCATGCATCTTCTGAAATCTAGGCAGAGGTTCCCAAACTTCAATTCTTGACTTCTGTGCCCTTGCAGTCTCAATACCACACGAAATCTGCCAAGTCTTGATGGTTGCACCCTCTGAAGCAAGAGTCCAAGCTCTACATTGGCCCCTTTGAACCACAGCTGGAGCGTCTGGAATACAGGGCACCAAGTCCCTAGGCTGCACACAGCATGGGATCCTGGGCCCGGCCCATGGAACCACTTTTTTCTCCTAGGCCTCTGGGACTGTGATGGGAGGGGCTACCATGAAAACCTCTGACATGCCCTGGAAACATTTTCCGCATTGTTTAGGGGACTAACATTTGACACTTCGATACTTATGCAAATTTGTGCAGGTGGCTTGAATTTCTCCTCAGAAAATGGAATTTTCTTTTCTATTGCATTATCAGGCTGCAAATTTTCTGAAATTTTATGCTCTGATAAAACTGAATGCCTTTAACAGCATCTAAGTCACCTTTTGAATGCCTTGCTGCTTAGAAATTTCGTCTGCCAGATACCCTAAATCATCTCTCTCAAGTTCAAAGTTTCACAAATCTCTAGGCCAGGGGCAAAATGCAGCCAGTCTCTTTGCTAAAACATAGCAAGAGTCACCTTTGCTCCAGTTCCCAGCAAGTTCCTCATCTCTATCTAAGACCACTTTAGCCTGGACCTTATTGCTCATATCACTATCAGCATTTTTGTCAAAGTCATTCAATAAGTCTCTAGAAAGTTCTGAACTTTCCCAAATTTTTCTGTCTTCTTCTGAGTCCTACAAACTGTTCCAACCTCGGCCTGTTACCCAGTTCCAAAATTGCTTCCACATTTTCATGTATCTTTTTAGCAATGCCCCACTCTACTGGTACTAATTTGCTGTGTTAGTGCGTTTTCACACTCCTGATAAAGACATACCCGAGACTGGGCAGCAAAAGAAAGAGGTTTAGTGGACTTACAGTTCCATGTGGCTGGGGAGGCCTCACAATCATGGTGGAAGGCAAGGAGGAGCAAGTCACATCTTATGTGGGTGGCAAAAAAAAAAAAAAAAAAAAAAAAGCTTATGCAGAGAAACTTCTGATTTTTAAAACTATCAGATCTTGAGAGACCCAATCACTATCATGAGACCAGCACGGGAAAGACCTGCCCCCATGATTCAATCATCTCCCATTGGATGCCTCCCACAACACATGAGATTTATATGAGCAACAAGATGATATTTGCATGGAGACATAGAGCCAAACCATACCATAAGTTAATACAGGAACTACCAGAGTTCTAAAATTATAAACCTGGATTTTCCTAAGAAAATAGAGTGAATTATGACTTATAAAATATCAATAAGATATTTTTCTATTTTGGAAAGTTACTAACACCCCAAATTCATGTGACCATATCATAGTGAAGAAGTAGAAGTATATTTGGAAACAGGAATAGCCAACTAAAGCCAATTGTCATTATAAGGCCTTCATCAATTTAACATATTATTGCTGAACGTTTTACTCTCAAGACTTTTTTTCACATGGAAATTATTTGGATTTAGTCCGTAGATTCTTATATCATGAGTATATCATTAATACCTTAAAAATAGGTATAGAATACATATGACTAGCTGGAATATAATATTAAATTCATCTTAAACCTAATTTTAGAGTGTAATATTTTCTGCTCCCAAACAAAATTAAGAAGTAGAAATGAGGACCAACTGGATAGATTTTTTTTTCTTACTCACTTATTTCAATATTTACCAGACATCTACTACATTCAAGGTACTGTGCCAGCGTTTGTGTTCACAAAGAAAAAAAAAAGAAAACTGACCTATAAACATATATAATAAGATGTGGTAGAATAAGAACAAACAAATCCCAGGTTAAGTCTCCCCTCCTCCAACGATGGGGTAACTCCGAATGCCACCACTAAAGGAAGTAGAAATAAGCTGATTCTTCCAACTCAGAGGTTGTGGGACTTTGGATGCTCCACTTTCACATTCCTCTTGTTCTCTCTAGCTGTAGGGTTGCTTAGCTCCACACATGCTCAGTCATTCAATTAGTTATTACCAACAGTGCTAAAAATATTCCTCCTCATTAAATGGACCTGTCGCTTCATTTAAACTCCTTTGTGCTTTAATTTAGATTTAAATAATGATACCCAGTTTTACTTCGTTGTTTACCACTTTATTTCTCTGCCCTGACTTTGGCCCAAATAAGCGCTTCATAGCTCTTCAAAGCTGGAAGGGCAAACATTTCCAAATTTTTTCATTAAAATAAGAATGTACTTTAGATAATTTAAGAGGTTCTCTATTTCTCCCTTACTAGTCCTCTCCCAGGACTCTCCTTTGCACCCAGTCTATCCCATATCCCACAGGTGATCCACTTCACCTTCATGCTGCTTATTCCCTCCCGTCCTGGGCAATTCTTGCTTGGGGTTTCCCATGTATGTAATTGCAGTCAAATGGATAGTAGCTGGGGCTGGAGTCATCTGAAGTTTCTTCATGTGCATATCTGACACATGGCCTGAGAAGCTAGAGCTCTGAAAGTTGTTTTGCTTTCTCCATGTGACCCCATGGCTAGCTTAGGCTTCCTTACAGTATGGCGGTCCTAGACTAGTGTGACTTTTTTACATGTGACTGAATTTCCCAGAAGAAGCATTCCAAGAGTCCCAGATGAAAGATGCAATTCTTTTTGTGACCTAAACTCAGAAGCTCCAGAACATCATTTCTGCATTCTACTACTTGAGTAATTCCTAGGGCAAGCTGACATTCAACTAGAAGCATGACTTGATCTCTCAATGGAAGCAATAGCCAAGATTCTGTGACTGCCTTTAATCCACCCTATGCTATTTGTTTAACTAAGGCCGCATATTTGTAGGGCTTGTTAATGTTTTTAAAATAATGAAGACACAGAGGCTTGGAGCAAATGACTCACTACCAAGGTTTTTCAGTAAATTGGTGTCGAGCAGTGAAAACAAATGTATACAGAGCTCTTCATTCTTTAAGTATCTGATTCTCTACTTGCTGAAGGGTTTTTAAGTGAATAATCAATCCTGTATGTTAAAATCCACCAGAATGACATCTTAAAGATTCTTGTTTATGTGCATTAGCAGCTTTTGTGCAAATAAAATCTTTTCGCAATTTAATGCTTTTTTAAATCACCAAATTTCCTAATGTTTTAGTCTCTGATGTTCTAGAGACATGCTACAAAAATCTACTTCACTGATAATTTTTTCCATGATGATTTTATCCTACTGGTTCTACAGATTGAAATAATGATTTTACCTTATCCTTTGAAAATTAAACTGTCATGTCAAGTAGATATTATAAAGTTTTGGTTAGTTAATATATTTTACTCATGAAAATCTACTTAATTCTCAATAAGCACAAGTTGAAATTTTAGAACTTTTGGCTCCATGCATTTATGTTAAACAACTGGTTTTGGGGGAAACAAAGAGAAGAAGGATATTTTCTACAATCTTGCTTATGTGAACATTTTGGGGAATTAAGCTGTTTTCTTTGGGCCTCTCCTGGTTTTCTGTTCAGTTTCTCTTCTCATCCAAATCTATTCTTTTACTTTAATTTTTTTTTCTGAGTGTGTTCTGCCACTTTAGTTCTCTGTGAGATTTCTTATTTTGTTTATAGATAAAAACTTGGTGCTTTTTTTCAGTTGCCAGTAAATGTTTGTGTAGAATTGCCTAGTTAGCCTCTGATGATGATGGCGTGAGTCAGCCCTTTCTCTATGTTTCTGTAGTTTCCCCTGCGATGTGTAAAGGCACCCTGTTTCATCTTATCTAGCTTTGGCATGAGTCCATACTGTGTGTATGTGCATATGCACATGAAATGCCTTCGCCTGCCAAGTGAAAATGCACAGTACCTTTCCCAGAAACTGCAATCCAATAGAAACAAAATGCAAACTCTGCAGCAAAATTAGAACTTGTTTGTTGAAAATAACTTTTCAGTAATAAAAATAATTAAACATATATTATAAGGTATCAATTTCCTGTTTACAAAACAATTCAAATAGGCCATTTATTGTCACTCCAATTTCAGAGTCCAAGAGGTTAAAGACTTGTCTGTTTATGGCAATAATTACAAAATGTATGACCAAAACTATTTTGAAATAGTTAAAAGTATTCTTAGGAATTGGAAATGAATGTATGAAATGATAATTAAATGATGAAGGAAGTTTTTTTTAAAGTAACCAGAATTGTATATATTTGCCTCACTTGAAAAAGTGATTAGTGAGTCCAATAATGATGATTAGAATGTCAATTTTAAAGTAGCGCATCCTTAAGAAGAATGTACTTGTGAGGGAAGATGCCTCATGGCATATGGAAAGTGGGCATTGTGAAGGCAAACAGCTGCTAGTACATTCTAGCTTACTGACTAACACTATATGGGCTGCTGGGCAGGTAGACTTCTAAGTGGAGACCAAAGCATCCACCTTTCTGTATCAGAAGACACAAGTCAAACATCACCCACAGAACGGGCCTGGCTCACAAAACAATTTTCTGATTAAAATTTTATAATATTTTATGTTAATTTTCCTATAGGTGAGAATTAACTGACTCATTGATTAGTCTTTCTCTTGTTTTGTTTCTCATTTAAAATTAATATATTGCCAAGTGTGGTGGCTCATGGCTCTAATCCTAGAAGCCTGGGAGGCTGAAGTGGGAGGATCACTTGATACTAGGAGTTTGAGACCAGCTGGGCAACATAGTGAGAGACAATCTCTAAAATAAAGGTAAATAAATAAATAAAGCTGGGTGTGGTGGCATGTGCCTGTAGTTCCAGCTATTTTAGTGGCTGAGGTAGAAAGATTATTTGAGGCCAGGAGTTGGAGGCTGTAGTGAGCTATGATCCTGGTATTGAACTGTAGCCTGGGAAACAGAACCAGACCCTGAGTATAAAAAAAAAATTATTATATTACCAATATAGTCAAGTGTATTGTGAGATAGTTGCTCTGATTCTGATCACCTTTGTGTTTACTGGCAAAACCAAGTTTCTGACCCTGTGAAAGTGTAGACTAGACTCTAGACTCCTGTTTTTTTAACTGTTTTAATAGCCATCATTATTAAAATCACTGGATGGTTTTCGAAAAGACAGATTACTTAAGTCCTTCTGTGATGCACTGAATACAATTCTCTTCTGGAAGAAGCTGACATCTACTTTTTAGGTAATTTCCTGTGCTAATTATTATATGAAGAAAAGAAGGCAAGTGATTATACCCTGCTATTTTAATTTCTCAATGGAAAATGGGAAAAATATGCAGTAAGCTTTTGCTATGTGCCAGGCATTGGAGTAGATGCTGGGACACATGGTTGGATGAGGCAGAGATCCATTTTCAAGGAAGACATCATGAAGATAACAGGCCAATAGACAACTATCTAAAATATATTTGAGTGCCTTTTAAAATAAAGTTCTATCAAAAGATAGGAAAAAAAGAGCAAGTAACTTTAAGGACTTTCCAGGGACAATAATATAGAAAGTTCAGAGTCGTAGTTTTAAGAAATAGCCAGATTTGAAGCATCACAGCTAATGAGAAGACAATTCTGCTACTAATGTGGGAAGAAAAATCTCAAGAGGTATTGAAGGCAAACTATACAGAGGTTTAATGAGTTTCATTAACACAATTAGGGGCAGAGTGGAAGAAGAGGATTTAGCTGAGTTTTAAATCAGAGGAATGACGCATTGGCTGCTGACCTTGGGGAGTTGCCAGAATTAACAGGAAATTTTCCACTTGCTCATGTCCAACATCCCTGCCTATCCCAATGTGGGAATGGTTTTAGCATATAAAATGGGGTAAAGCTGAAAAAGTGATATTGTAGTTTAGTAAAACATTCTAATGATTTTTAAATACATATCCGGTTTCCCATTTGTGATCTACTGATGAAGAAAATAATAGGTTTGCTTCATATTTAGGCTACCAATACTGTAAACTGTTAGACTCAGTTTCCAGATACATACAGCATGTGAAGAATGGCATAATCATATGGTAGAAAATCCACACTATGAGTAGAAAAATTAGACTATACTTTGTATTTTTTGGTTCTGAAGGAGAAAATCTAAGAAATAGTCTTTTTAGTCTTGTATTCTGCATCAACCATGCTTAGAAAGGTTTATCTACCTATACAAGAACCATGGTCATCATCTGTTATTAATGTGATGGTAGTCAACTAAATTGTGGATCAGTGCCTAGCAGTAAATTAATTTTTCCTTAAAGTAGCATTGTAGTTGCACAAATTCATAAGGTGAAAATAAATCCTACAGCAACATATTGCAAAAAAAGAAAAAAAAGAAGAAAGAACAAGATTTTAAAAATCTGAGTAATCCCTGATGTAATAATGGAATAAAAATACAATCTCTTTTAAAAATGTAAATTTGGCATGGAAATAAAATTTAGGCATGGAAATGCCAATGATAGCTAGTACTATATAGTACTTATATACCAGCAATTGTCCTAAATTTTTTACAAGTATTAATCTACTTAATTCTCACAATAACATTATTATTACCACTATTACTGTCTTAATTATAAATATTGGGACAATTATGGCATCAAGGTTAAGTAATTTGTGTAAGATCACTTGGTGCCAAACCTATTATTCACTGTCCCAACTGGCATCCCAACAGTATCCCAAGCTTCCAAACATTGATTTCTCATCTTTTCCTATTGATATATTGGCACAAGGAGTCTGAAATTAACTGGCAGGCACCTGTAGCCTGAGGCTTAATAGAACCATAAGGACATTCCATAGAATATCACACTTGTACACTACTTACTACATCAATGACATCATGTTAATTGAAGTGAATGAGCTAAAAGTGGCAAGTATGCAGGTTTCACATCCTGTGAACGCTGCATTTTTTAAATCCCCTTTTGGTTAAAAAAAAAAACCCTACATTTAACAGAACCAAACAGTTCCAATACATGTTGTTCAAGGGTCAACTGTATGCTGAAGCTCTCTAGCTGCAACAAATGAGTCATTAAGATCATCTGTCTTTCACATTTAATCCTTAATTGGTGATTAATCACCTTTTAGTCTTCCATTGTCTTTTTTCAAATCATCAATTCCCAACAACAGTCATCAAAAGTCATAATCCTTATCATAATAATTGCCACATATTTCTCAATTGCTTTATGTATTGCATCTACCAGTGCATTTCTTTTTACTAGTATCATCTCAATTCACAACAAGTAGAAATTGTAACAATAGTACTGTTATCACCTGCAAAGGACTGTATCTGTATATTTACTGCTAGTGATGGGATTCTCCTTGTCAGCTAGCCAGCAGGTGATCCAGTTTTAAAATTCTGTTTTTGAGTTGCTTTCTCAGACCACTTTTAGCAACAACTGTTTCAGATTGGGTTTCCCAGAAAGCAGCTTCTGAGATTAAAAATGTCCATGGAAAATGTTTACTAGGAATTTTTCCCAGAATCAATATCTAGGAATGGTGGAAGTAAAGAAAGCAGGATCTGGCAGAGGTAGAGATTTAACTACAAGGAAGTTATGTAAGAGGCCCCAACCAATCTGACAGGGAGTGCTGGAGTTGGGATGTCCCTTAAAAATGGTCTGAAATGGACACAAGGGTCTTTATATTCTCATATAAACCAGTCGTTGGATACGCATGGCTTTAGGAAACAGGGCATGACTTTGAGTAAGTACTGGAAATGCACTCATCCGAGAACACTTAGCTGCCAACATGCTGAGAAACTGGGGGATTAAGTGTCTCAGATCTGGATGAGAGATCTAGGTGATACATAGCAGTATCCATTGAAATTATTTTGGCTATAGACTAGAGCATCAGTTGAATGATTCATGGAGAACTTTCCACAGTAAATAGATATAGTCCTCTTGGTTATGGATTGAGACAATAACAGAAAATAGAAATATCTCCTTATTAAGCCAACGTCGTATTTTTTTTATGATGGCTCAGTAAGAACACATGAGCAGGATGCTTATAGAGCAGGAGAAAAAATCATTAGTGAGTTCATTAAGTAAAGGCATTGTGGTGAGAAGGAGCAGTTGAAGAATAGGGATATAGTATGACTTAGGAATTCCAAATTGGGTGACTTTGAGTAACAGACTTAAGCAATCTAAACCTCAGTTTGATAAACTATAAAATGGGGATAGTAAGCTGGGCATGGCAGCTCAGGCCTGTAATGCCAGCACTTTGGGAAACCAATGTGGGTGGGTGGATTGCTTGAGCTCAGGGGTTCAAGACCAGACTGGGCAACAGGGGGAATCCCTGTGTCTACACAGAATTCAAAAATTAGCTGGGTGTGGTGGTAAACGCCTGAAGTCCCAGCTACTTGGAAGGCTGATGTGGGAGGATTGCTTGAGCCTGGGAGGCAGAGTGTGCAGTGAGCCGAGATCATGCCACTGCACTCCAGCCTGGGTGACAGAGTGAGATGCTATGTCAAAAACAAAACAAAACAAAACAAAACAAAACACAAAACACAAAACAGAAAAAAGAAAAAAAGGGGGATAATAATCTCTTTGTTGTGTGGTTGTTCCAGAGTACCTAGTTATGACTGTCATATATTATAAGTTAGACAAATGTCTTTTTTTTCAGAAGAGGGTGGTAATTTATTCTCATCAAGATCCTTGTAGACTTGGGACTAAATATATTTGTTAATACTTAAGTCATTAAAAATAACTAGTTCAAGAGAAGGTAAGGGGATATGATGATAGTAGTATTCTTCTCTGAGTTTTATATAGTGTTTATTCAAAAGCCTGAAATGTCTATTAATAGTTCTAGGGGGGAAAAAAAGCTTAAATACAGTATCATTATAATTTTATATAACAATTAGAGAATTAAAATTTCATTTTATTTTCCCAGTGGGATTGTGCCAAGCCCTTCCTAGACGGAAATTCTGGAGCTCCTTCTGAGCATATCCAATGTTGGGTTTTCCCATCTTGGTCCTTTTTCTCTTTCTTACCCTTTCTTCACTCCTCTTTCTCTCTCCTTTCATTTCTGTTTCTCTCTCTTTTCCTTTCATTTATTATCAAATTGATTGGTTTTTTCCATCTTTATCTATATCATTTTGACTGCTTTTAAAATGAACCTTTTCTTGTACACTGTTACTGGGAATGTAAAGTAATACAGTCATTATGAAAAACAGTATAGAGGTCCCTCAAAAAACTAAAACTAGAGATACCATATGATATAGCAATCTCACTGTTAGGAATATATCAAAAAGAAAGAAAATCAGTACATCGAAGAGATAGCTGCACTTCCATGTTTATTGCATAATCATCCCATGTTATTATTCACAATAGCCAAGATATGGAATAAACCTAAATATCCATCAAAGGATGAATGGATAAAGAATATGTGGTACATATACACAATGGAATACTACTTAGCTATAAAAAAGAATGAAATGTCATTTACAGCGGCATGGGTGGAACTGGAGGAAACTGTGTTAAGGGAAGTAAGCCAGGCACAGAAAGACAAAGCTTGTATGTTCTCACTCATATGTGGGAGTTAAAATAATGGGTCTTATGGAGGCAGAGACTAGTATGGTGATTACTAGAGTCTGGGAAGGGAAAGGAAGAAGGGGGACAGAGAGAAGTAGATTAATGGGCATTAGAATACAGTTAGAAAGAATAAGTTCTAGTATTTTATAGTACACTAGAAAAATTATAGTTAATAATTTATTGTGTAATTCAAAATAGCTAGAAGAATTATAATGTACCCAACACACAGAGGAAGATAAATGTTAAAAATGATGAATATCCCAGTTTACTCTGATTTGTTCATTACATTGTGTACATGTAGCAAAATATCACATATATCCCCAAAATTTGTACAACTATGGTTGTACAAATGTATTATCAATTAAAAATACAATAAGAAACTTCCAACTATAACAAATAAAATGATCCTTTCTTCTTTTCTGATCATAAAAGTAATACATGATTATTGAAGTATATAAACAAAAATTACAATACATCTATCACCAATAAATGACCACTATTAAACAGAGTATTTTTTCCAATGCTTGTTCTCTTCCATTTCCATATTGCTTTATCTATACATTTTTAAATATTTGCATACTTATATATAAGAACATTTTAAAAACAATTTTATACCAGCTTTCCTTCTCTTTAGAGTATTTTTAATATCATTATTCCTTGAAAACATGATTTGTAAAATTTGTATAATATTTTAAGTGTATAATGCAAATTATTCAGCCTAATTTTGGACATAGGCCTTTTTTGTTGTTGTTGTTGTTGTTGTTGTTGAGACAGAGTCTTGCTTTGTCACCCAGGCTGGAGTGCACTGGCATGATCTCGGTTCACTGCAACCTCCGCCTCCTGGGTTCAAGCAATTTTCCTGCCTCAGTCTCCCGAGTAACTGGGATTACCAGTGCCATCATGCCCAGCTAATTTTTGTATTCTTGGTAAAGACATGGTTTCACCATGTTGACCAGGCTGGTCTCGAACTCTTGACCTCGTGATCTGCCTGCCTCTGACTCCCAAAGTGCTGGGATTACAGGTGGGAGCCACTGTGCCCAGTCTTTGTTTTCTATTATAAATAAAGCCTTGAACATCCTCAACTGTAGGTAACTTATGCCTCTTTTTAAGTCTTGAAACTGGGTTAAAGGATAGAAGGATTTTTAATATTCTTGAAACATTTAAAATAGCTTTGTAAATGTGTGCAGCAATTTATGCCTTAAAAAAATTAACAGCTGTAACACGAAGGATAAATGCTTGAGAGAATGGATAGTCCATCCTTCATGATGTGATCACTATGCACTGCATGTCTGTATCTGAACATCTGATGTACTCCATAAATATATACACCTATGATGTACTCACACTAATTACAAACTAAAAAATTAAAAAGATTAACAATTTCTTACTAATAATATGTGTTTCAATTTATTTAAAAGGAAACTATATATTTATTAGTTTTTTTCTATTTGTTTTTGATAAGAATCAAATTCATAATTTATATCTTTTCTATTAGGAGTAATTCTATTTACATTTTTATTTCTATTTTATATTTAGTGTGATTATTCAATCTTAGCACATAAAATAACCTATTTTTAAGCTTGTATTCTCATTGCTACTATAAAAAATAATTATTGCATTTCGGTTTTTTTGTGAAATCTCATAAAGTAGTGCGTTTCGTGAACATAAGTAACACTGAGCTAAGCCTGATGAGAGATGAATAAAATTTAATTTTAGATAGGCCAATATAGTCATTTTAAAACTAATGACAGGATGAAGTATCAAAGATGGATTTTATCAGATATCTTCACTACAGATTACTTACCAACTCAAGGATAGCTTGAATATTTGTATGCTTTCCACAAATGTTGCCCAGTATAAAATTATTTTTCTTTCTTTTGAGACGGAGTCTCGCTCTGTCGCCCAGACTGGAGTGCAGTGGCCCAATCTCAGCTCACTGCAAGCTCCACCTCCAGGGTAGACGCCATTCTCCTGCCTCAGCCTCCCGAGTAGCTGGGACTACAGGTGCCCGCCACCTCACCCGGCTAGTTTTTTGTATTTTTTAGTAGAGACGGGGTTTCACCGGGTTAGCCAGAATGGTCTCTATCTCCTGACCTCGTGATCCACCCGTCTCGGCCTCCCAAAGTGCTGGGATTACAGGCTTGAGCCACCGCGCCCGGCCATAAAATTATTTTTCTGATGCAATGTACAAGCTGATGTGGTATAAAGTTTGTCAGACAATATAAAATAATGAATTTGCCTGACAACATCATAAATAAAAAGAAATGTATGTTTCTTCCCTTTTCTCTTTACATAAATAGCAGGAATTAGTTTGTCATACCTAGAATAATCTCCTGGTGAGGCTTTGTGAGGTGCCAATGTTCTAGCCTTTGCCCAACTTACAAGTCTGAAGCCTTAAAGGACATTTGATCTTATTAAAGAAAGAAAGGAGTAAGACTGGATCACAAGGATTACATGCAGGGTTCAGTTTGGAAAAATATCTGAAAATTGCCAGGAGGTAAATTGAAAGGTGAAAGTGCATAGAGTAGTGAGAAGAGAGAGATTATTAAAAAAAAAAAAGAAGAAGAAGAAGAAGTGAAAGAAAGGAGGAAGAGAGTCTTTGTGTCGGCAGGGAGCATTTATAAGTGAGGTTTAAGGAGTTTAAACATAGCTCCTGAGGCAAATGAGCATCATGGCAAATGGGAGGCAGGACTAGATTGCAACTCCCACTCGGATAGACAGAGCAGCCTGTGGAGGCTTGCATGGTGAATTTTAGCACTAGAACAACTACAGGAATAAATCAGGAAATGTGAGAGGACCCACAGATCCTCCGAAGGAAGTGGATTGCTCCTGCAGGACCTGGGAGACACCCCAAATACTGTGAATGCCCAAACTGTGAAAGTGGGAAAAGGAGGTCCTCTGCCCCTGAACACACACCCGCACTGGTGAAACTGAAGGTCTAGCTTACGAGAGAAGATTCCAACCTTACCTGAAACTGACTCAGTTTAGAGAGCTAAGCAAAATACAGGGGTAGAGGAAGCAGTGGGAAAGGCTCTGTGAACTAGCTGGGTCCCCAGGCAGGCCATTTCTGCCTGGCATCACAGGGATCCTTCATGGGGATGGCCAGAGGCATGGGGAAAAATGCCACAGAGAGAAGGAAATCTCCAGCTGAACTCTGGAACAATTTGAACTGGTCAAGAAGCCTCCTGGCCAGAACTCAGGAGAGGGAGCAAATCTGGTGTTCAGACTCCACAGGCAGCGGAAGAACTAAACCCTACTTTCTTTCACAGCCCGGGGCAAGTTCTCAGCCTTGCTTGCCCACTTCCTGAAAACAGCAGGGAGGGCATGGTGGGAGTGAGACTGGCCCTTCGGATTGCGTGGGAACAAGATGAGGTCTGTGACAGTTGGGTTTCCCCCACTTCCCTGACAATCTGCCTGACTCAACAGAGCCAGCTATAATTCTAGTTACTTAATTCCATTGACCTAGGAACCACAACCCCATTTGCAACAGCAGCCGCAGTAAGACCTGCCTGAGAAGAGTATGAGCTCAGGCACACCTAGTCCTGTCCCCACCTAATGGTCCTTCTCTACCCACACTAGTAACTGAACACAAAGGGCATATACTCTTGGGAGTTCGAGGGCCCTGCCCACTGTCAGTTCCTCTCCATACTACCATAGCTGATTCTCTCTGAAAAGTGCCACTTCCCAGCAGGAGGCCAACCAGCACAAAAATAGAGCATTAAACCACCAAAGCCAAGAACCCTACAGAGTCCATTTCACCCCTTTGCCACCTCCACCAGAACAAGCGCTGGTATCCACAGCTGAGAGACCCCATAGATGGCTCACATCACAGGACTCTGTGCAGACAACCCCCAGTACCAGCCCGGAGTCGTGTATACTCTCTGGGTGGCTAGACCCAGAGGAGATACAACAATCACTGCAGTTCAGCTCACAGGAAGCCACATCATAGGAAAGGGGCAGAGTCTACATCAAGGGAACAACCCATGGGACATAAGAGTCTAAACAACAGCTTTCAACCCTAGACCTTCCCTCTGACAGAGTCTACCCAAATAAGGAACCAGAAAACCAACTCTGACAATATGACAAAACGAGGCTCTTCAACACCCTGCAAAAATCACACTAGTTCAACAGTAAAGGATCCAAACCATGAAGAAATCCCTGATTTGCCTGAAAAGGAATTCAGGAGGTTAGTTATTAGGCTAATCAGGGAGGCACCAGAGAAAGGCAAAGCCCAGTGCAAGGAAATCCAAAAAATGACAAAAGAAGTGAAGAGAGAAATATTCATGGACATATATAGCTTAAAGAAAAAGCAGTCAAAAATTCAGGGAACTTTAGAAATACTTTTAGAAATGCTAAATGCTCTGAAAAGTCTCAGTAATGGAATTGAACAAGTAGAAGCAAGCAATTCAGAACTTGAAGACAAAGTCTTTGAATTAACCCAATCTCAGCAAAGACAAAGAATAAGAACATATGAACAAAGCCTTCAAGAAGTCTGGGATATGAATAATCAGAGTACCTGAGGAAGAAAATTCTGAAAGCCTGGAAAACATATTTGGGGGAATAATCGAGGAAAACTTCCTCAAACTTCCAAGAGCCCTAGACATGCAAATATAAGAAATACAAAGAACACATGGGAAATTCATCACAAAAAGATCTTCACCTAGGCACACTGTCATAAGGTTATCCAAAGTTAAGACAAAGGAAAGAATCTTAAGAGTGGTGAGACAGAAGCATCAGGTAACTTATTTAAAAAACCTCTCAGAATAACAGCAGATTTCTCAGAAGAAACCCTATAAACTAGAAGGTGTTGCGGCCCTGTCTTCAGCCTCCTCAAACAAAATAATAATCAGCCAAGAATTCTGTATCCAGAGAAACTAAGCATAATATATGAAGGAAAGATATAGTCTTTTTCAGACAAACAAATGCTGAGAGAATTTGCCACTACCAAGCCACCACTACAACTGCTAAAAGTCTTGAAATAAATCCTGGAAATACAACAAAACAGTACCTCTTTAAAGCATAAATAAATCTCACAGGACCTATAAAACAAAAATACTAGTTAAAAAGCAAAAACCAAAGAACAAAAAACTAAACCAAAGTACATAGGAAATGAAGAGCACGATGAATGCAATGTACCTCGCATGTCAGTATTAACATTGAATGTAAATGACCTAAATGCTTCACTTAAAAGATACAGAACCACAGAATGGATAAGAACTCACCAACCAACTACCTGCTGGCATTTCATGCAAATGGCATCAAAAGCGAGCAGGGGGCCGGGCGTGGTAGCTCAAGCCTGTAATCCCAGCACTTTGGGAGGCCGAGGCGGGCGGATCACGAGGTCAGGAGATCGAGACCATCCAGGCTACACCGTGAAACCCCGTCTCTACTAAAAAATACAAAAAACTAGTCGGGTGAGGTGGCAGGGACCTGTAGTCCCAGCTATTCAGGAGGCTGAGGCAGGAGAATGGCGTAAACCTGGGAGGCGGAGCTTGCAGTGAGCTGAGATCGGGCCACTGCACTCCAGCCTGGGCGACAGAGAGAGACTCCGTCTCAAAAAAAAAAAAAAAAAAAAAGCGAGCAGGAGTAGCTATTCTTCTGTTAGACAAAATGAACTTTAAAGCAGCAGCAGTTAAGAAAGATGAAGAGGAACATTTTATAATGGTAAAAGGACTTGTCCAACAGGAAAATATCACAATCCTAAACATATATGCACCTAACATTGGAGATCCCAAATTTATAAAACAATTACTAATAGACCTAAGGAATGAGGTAGACAGCAACACTTCAATACTCCACTGACAGCACTAGGCAGGTCATCAAGACAGAAAATCAACAAAGAAACAATGGATTTAAACTATATCTAAGAACAAATGGACTTAATAGATACATGCAGAACATTCCATCCAACAAACACAGAATACACATTCTATTCAACAGTGCATAGAAATTTCTCCAAGATAGATCATACGATTGACCACAAAAATGAGCCTCAATAAATTTAAGAAATTTGAAATTATATCAAGGACTCTCTTAGACCACAGTGAAATAAAACTGGAAATCAATTCCAAAAGGAAACTTCAAAACCATGCAAATACATGAAAATTAAATAACCTGCTCCTGAATGATCATTGGGTCAAAAACAAAATCAAGATAAAAATTAAAAAATTATTTGAACTAGATGACAATCGGGACACAACTTACAAAAACCTCTAGGATACAGGTAAGAGGTAAGATCATAGCCCTAAATGCTTACATGAAAAAGACTGAAAGAGCACAAACTGACAATCTAAGGTCACATCTCAAGGAACTAGAGAAACAAGAATAAACCAAACCCAAACCCAGCAGAAGAAAGGAAATAACCAAGATCAGAGAAAAACTAAATAAAAGTGAAACAATAAAATCACAAAAGATAAATGAAACAAAAAGCTGTTTTGTTTTGAAAAGATAAATAAAATTGATAGACCATTGGCAAGATTAACCAAGAAAAAGAGAGAAAATCCAGATAACCTCAATAAGAAATGAAACGGGAGATATTACAACTGACACTACAGAAATACAAAAGATCATTCAAGGTTACTATGAACATCTTTACATGAATAAACTAGAAAACCTAGAAGAGATGGATAAATTCCTAGAAAGATACAACCCTCCAGTCTTAAATCAGGAAGAATTAGATACCCTGAACAAGCTAATAACAAGCAGCAAGATTGAAACATTAATTTAAAAAATACCAACAAAAATAAGTCCAGGACCAGATGGATTCACAGCAGAATTCTTCCAGACATTCACATAATAATTTGTACCAATCCTATTGGCACTATTCCATGAGATAGAGAAATAGGGAACCCTCCCTAATTCATTCTATGAAGCCAGCATTACTCTAACACCAAAACCAGGAAATGACATAACCAAAATGAAAACTACACACTGATATGCCTGATGAACATAGATGCTAAAATCCTTAACAAAATGCTAGCTAACTGAATCCAGCAACATATCAAAAAGGTAATCCACCAATATCAAGTGGGTTTCATACCAGGGATGCAGGGATGGTTTAACATAAACAAGTCAATAAATGTGATACACCACATAAACAATTAAAAACAAAAATCACATGATCTCGATAGATGCAGAAAAAACATTCGGCAAAATCCAGCATCCTTTTTGATTAAAACTCTCAGCAAAATCAGTGTAAAAGGAACATACCTCAATGTCATAAAAGCCATCTATGACAAACCCAAAGTCAACACAATACTGTATGGGTAACAGTTGAAAGCATTCGCTCTGAGAATTGGAACAAGGCAAGGATGCCCATTCTCACCACTCATCTTCAACATAGAACTGGAAGTCTACCCAAAGCAATCAGACAAGAGAAAGAAATAAAGGGCATCCAAATTGGTAAAGAGGATGTCAAACTGTCACTGTTTGCTGCTGATATGATCATTTACGTTGAAAACCCTAAAGAGCTATTAGAACTGAGAAAAGAATTTAGTGTAATGTACACAAATCAGTAGCCCTTCTATACACCAACAGTGACCAAGCTAAGAATCAGATCAATAACTCAATCCCTTTTACAATGGCTACAAAATTAAAATAAAATATTTAGGAGTATACCTAACCAAGGAGGTGAAAGACCTCTACAAGGAAAACTACAAAACACTGCTGAAAGAAATCATAGGTGACACAAACAAATGAAAACACATCCCATGCTCATGGATGGGTAAAATCAATATTATGAAAATGACCAAACTGCGAAAAGAAATCTTCAAATTCAATGCAATTCCCATCAGAATACCACCATCTTCACAGAGTTAGAAAAAAACAGTTCTAAAATCCAAATGGAACCAAAAAAGAACTCACATAGCCAAAGCAAGACTAAAGAAAAAGAACAAATCTGGAGGCATCACACAACCTGATTTCAATAAAATATACTATAAAACCATAGTCACCAAAACAGTGTGGTACTAGTACAGAAATAGGCACATAGACCAATGAAGCAGAATAGAGATCCCAGAAATAAACCCAAATACTTACAGCCAACTGATCTTTGACAAAGCAAACAAAAACATGAAGTGGGGAAAGGATCTTTTCAGCAAATGGTACTGGTTTCTAATTGGCTAACCACATGTAGGAGAATGAAACTGGATCTTCATCTTCACTTTATATGAAAATCAACTCAAGATGGATCAAGGACTTAAATCTAAGACCTGAAAGTGTAAACATTCTAGAAGATAACATTGGAAAAATCCTTCTAGGCATTGGCATAGGCAAAGATTTCATGACCAAGAACCCAAAAGCAAATGTAATAAAAACAAAGATAAATAGCTGGGACCTAATTAAACTAAAGAGCTTTTGCATGGCAAAAGGAACAGTCAGCAGAGTAAACAGACAACCACAGAGTGGGTGAAAAGCTTCACAATCTATACATCTGACAAAGGACTAATATCTAAAATCTACAACAAACTCAAACAAAAAATCAGCAAGAAAAAAACAAAAAATTCCATCAAAAAGTGGGCTAAAAACATGAATAGACAGTTCTGAAAAGAAGATATACAAATGGTCAACAGACATATGAAAAAATGCTCAACATCAGTAATGATCAGAGAAATGCAAATCAAAACCACAATACAATACCACCTTACTCCTGCAAGAATGGCCATAATAAAAAAATCAAAAACACAGTAGATGTTGGCATGGATGTGGTGATCAGGGAACACTTCTACACTGTTGATGGGAATTTAAACTAGTACAACCATGATGGAAAACAGTGTGGAGATTCCTTAAAGAACTAAAAGTAGAACTAACATTTGATCCAGCAATGTCACTACTGGGTATCTACCAGAGGAAAAAGTCATTATACAAAAAAGATTCTTACTTGCAAACACATGTTTATAGCAGCACAATTTGCAATTGCAAAATCCTGGAACCAACCCAAATGCCCATCCATCAACAAGTGGATAAAGAAACTGTGGTATATACATATGATGGAATATTATGCAGCCATAAAAAGGAATGAATTAACAGCATTTGCAGTGATCTGGATGAGAGTGTGAAGTAACTCAGGAATGGAAAACCAAATATAGTATGTTCTCACTGTTATGTGGGAGCTAAGCTATGATAATGCAAAGGCATAAGAATGATACAATGGTCTTCAGGGAATTGGGCAGAAGGGTGGGAGGCGGACAAGGGATACAATACCTCAAATAGCATACAGTGTATACTGCTTGGGTGATGGGTGCACCAAAATCTCACAAATCACCACTAAAGAACTTACTCATGTAAACAAACACCACCACTACCCCAATAACATATGGAATAAATAAATAAATAAATAAATAAATAAATAAATAAATACATAAAATAAATACATAAATAAATAAAGTTTCTAATCTGTAGTGGGAAACAAATACATAAATGGAGAAAAACCAATATTCTTTGCATGGTGAACAACATTAGTGTGGCTAAAAGAAGAAACAACTGCTCAGTAAAGCAGATGGCAGCTTAAGCATGGGTGACACACAGGTTGAGCCTTAATAATTTTGTCTCTTTTTTCCTCTTGTTGATTTCTTTCCCATTGGTCTTCTGTACACATGCTTAGCTTATTTTGAATTTAAATCTTATGAAAAAATCTATTAATAGAACTGGTGGAAGGCAAAAACTAAATACACTTACAGTTTTGAGTCATCTTTTGCTAATAATTGATCTAGTCATTAGAGGCATAGGGATGTGAAGAAATCTTTGCAAACCTTGGAAGACCTCCTTTTAAATAATATTTTTAACTGATGTTTGAAAAAGCTACAATTATTTACTTCAGATTGCATTAATCACTATCCTTTCCATAGCCTTCTTATTTAAAAAGCATAGTTTCCTGAAGATCAATGAAATCTCAATTTTTGTGGGATTTTTCTGGACAATTTGGCCAGTAAAGTTTTTGAGTTTCATGTAACAAAAATGAAGTCTCCTTTTACTACTTCCATAGCATTTTATGCATTCTTAGTATTATTTTGAAATCAAACTATTTTAGGCTGGGTGCAGTGGTTCATGCCTCTAATCCTGACACTCTGGGAGGCCAAGGCAGGTAGATTGCTTGAGTCCAGGAGTCCAAGACCACCCTGGGCGACATAGCAAAACCTCACCTCTACCAAAAACACAAAAAAATTAGTCTGGCATGGTGGCATGTGCCAGTAGTCCCTGCTACTCAGGAGGCTGAGGTGGAAGAATCACTTGAGCCAAGGAGGTCGAGGCTGCAGAGAGCTGAGAATGTGCCACTGCACTCCAGCCTAGGCAACCAGAGTGAGACCTTGTTGCAAAAAGGAAAAAAAAAAAGAAAGAAAAGAAAAAGAAAAAAGACAAAACACATGAACAAAAACTATCTTAATCTCAGCTTTGTTGGAACCCCTGAAACATTTCAAAATTCGGTGAGGGGCCATCATGCAAATATTGCCCAGGAGGTAGCCATTTCGAGTTTGTGAATTAACTCCTTATCAACCCCTTATCAATATCTAAGTAAAAATTTCTAAATGTCAAGATGGATGTTAAAAAATGGTTTTTAGAAAGAACTATCAATATGCTTTATAATATCTTCCTCCCAAAGTGCTCTAGCCATGGAGAAGGAATGGTGAACCTTTGTCTCCCAAGTCAAGTATAGATATATATAGATATATATATATGTAATGGGCATATGTGCATGCTCCCAGGACAGACCTCATATGTCCTCTGGCACAGATGCTTGCCCCATGGAACCCGCCCTTTGTTATTCATCTAGCCACTGATTCCATGGGCAACCAGTCCTCTCCTGTTGTTTGATAAAGCCTACTAATTCTTCACTACTGCCATTAATAATAGAAACTGTATCTTAAGTTGTATCTGAAGTTGTTCAGAGGATATATATATCCTGAGACTGAACAAATTACAAAAGAAAGAGGTTTAGTGGACTTACAGTTTCATGTGGCTAGGGAAGCCTCATAATAATGGCAAAAAGCAAGGAGGAGCAAGTCACACCTTACATGGATGGCAGCAGGCAAAAAAAGAGAACTTGTGGAGAGAAACTTCCCCTTATAAAAGTGACAGATCTCATGAGACTTACTCACTATCATGAGAACAGCACAGGAAAAATCTGCCCCCATGACTCAATTATCTCCTACCGGGTCCCTCCCACAACATGTGGGAATTGAAGATAAGATTTGGGTGGGGCCCAGAGCCAAACCATATCAGCCTCCCAAGTAACTGAGACTACAGACATGCATCACTACACCTGGCTACTTTATTATTATTATTTGAGAGGACAGGTTTTACTATGTTTTTCAGGCTGGTCTGAAACTTCTGGCCTCAAGCTGTCCTCTCACCTTCGCCTCCCAAAGTGCTGGGATTATAGGCAAGAGCCATCATAACTGGCCAGATAAATCTATTCATAAAAGATGACAGGTCTTATAACCTCTCTGATGGTAGTCTGTAGAGGGTTGAAAGAACTAGAAAATCTGCGTCTCCAGAGTTTGTTGCAACAAAGGCTTTCAGAACACTGTCTGTGTGCCAGATGTGGGCAGTGCATTCAGGAAAACTGACGTCAAACGTGTTCAACAAGATTGCCAGGGCTGGACAACTTCAGATACAACTTAAGATACAGTTTCAATTATTAATGGCAGTAGTGAAGAATTAGTAGGCTTTATCAAACAACAGGAGAGGACTGGCTGCCCATGGAATCAGTGGCTAGATGAATAACAAAGGGCGGGTTCCATGGGGCAAGCATCTGTGCCAGAGGACATATGAGGTCTGTCCTGGGAGCATGCACATATGCCCAGGGAAGATTCTACAGCCCTGTGGGTATATGGAATCCTTGACTTAGAGCTGAAGACCAGAGCAGACAACATTGTAGGTGTATAAAGACAGATAAAAAATTTGCCCATTTAGCGAAACAGCACTTATCTGGTACTAAAGACATACTTTGCCCACTTCACAGGTAGCTTAAAACCAGCTCTTTTTTCCTCTGACGAGTACTTAACGGGGCAGAGTTAAAGACAGGCTAAGTTGAAGAACTTATGACTGCCTTTTTCCTGCTGAGGAAAGAAAAGTATATTTTGAGCAACAAGTTTTATAAAAAAGTCTGAAAATGCCACCTTCTGCCTCAAATTTAATCTATTAGTAGAGACGAAATCATTTAGAATTAAAAATATAAAACTTAAATGTGAATGCTCTCTTGTAGTATTTTGACACAGTCCATGCCACATTCCCTTTTACAAATTTTTTATTTTTAATTTTTGTAATTACAAAGTAAGTGTATGTATTTGTGGGTACATGAGATTTAGATAGAGGCACGTAATGCATAATAATCACATCAGGGTAAATGGGGTTTTCATCACCTCAAGCATTTATCCTTTGTGTTCCATCAATACAATTATATTCTTTTAGCTATAGTAAAATGTATAATTAACTTATTTTTGACTCTAATCACCCTGTTGTACTAGCAAACACTAAGTTTATTCATTTTTTCTCTTTTTGTAAACTTTTATCATCCCCACTTCTTTCCCACTCCTTCACTACCTGTCACAGCCTCTGGTAACCATTCTTCTACTCTCTATCTCCATGAGTTCAATTGTTTTCACTTTTAGCTCCCATAAATCAATGAGAACAGGCATACTTGTGTGTCAAATTATAAAAAGAAATGATACAAAGTTGGGCATACTTCCTACATCCAGGATACATTTGGCCCTACATAATCACATACACAAAAATTATTCTGACAAATCTTAAAATATTAGGAGTCATACCTGAGAATGCTGTAAAGAAAATGTTGAAAGTTAATAATAAGTACCCCATCTGGGTGACACAGATAGCCAGCATTGTTAGATTTTTAATCACCTGCCTAGAAGAAAGGTCTTTTTAAAATAACACCTTTCAGATAGAAATGTTGTATGTATTCTTTTTCAACTTGGGTTTAAAATAAAAATCCACTGTATGAAACACTTTATATAGACATGATCAAAAAGTCTATGTTTTGTAAAGTCAATGGTATTTCTCTAGAACGTAATAATGTTAACAACAGTACTAATTCTACAAAACAATAACAGCTAACATTTCTATGTCAGACCCTCTTCTAATAAACCTTTATATATTAACTTCTTTGGTCATGATAACTTTATATATTAAACCTAATAATAAACTTCTAATAAACCTTTATATATTAACTTCTTTGGTCACTTCTTTTTCACAATATTGATTCTTCCTATTCATGAGCATGGAGTGTTTTTCCATTTGTTTGTGTCCTCTCTTATTTCCTTGAGCAGTGTTTGTAGTTCTCCTTGAAGAGGTCCTTCATATCCCTTGTAACTTGTAGTCCTAGCTATTTTATTCTCTTTGTAGCAATGGTGAATGGGAGTTTACTCATGATTTGGCTCTCCGTTTGTCTATTTTTTGTGTATGGGAATGCTTGTGATTTTGGCACATTGGTTTTGTATCCTGAGACTTCGCTGAAATTGCTTATCAGCTTAAGACATTTTTGGGCTAAGACAATGGGGTTTTATAAATATAAAATCATGTTATCTGCAAACAGAGATAATTTGACTTCCTCTCTTACTATTGAATGCTCTTTATTTCTTTCTCTTGACTGATTTCCCAGGCCAAAACTTCCAATATTATGTTGAATAGAAGTGGTGTGAGAGGGCATCCTTGTTTTGTGCTGGTTTTCAAAGTGAATGCTTCCAGCTTTTGCCCATTCAGTATGATATTGGCAGTGGGTTTACCATAAATAACTCTAATCACTTTGAGATATGTTCCATCAATATCTAGTTTATTGAGAGTGTTGAGAGTTTTTAGCATGAAGGGTGTTGAATTTTATCAAAGGTCTTTTCGGCATCTATTGAGATAATCATGTGGTTTTTGTCATTAATTCTGTTTATGTGACAAATTACGTTTATCAATTTGCATATGTTGTACTAGCCTTGCATCCCAGGGATGAAGTCAACTTGATCATGGTGGATAAACTTTTTGATGTGCTGCTGGATTCAGATTGCCATTATTTTATGGAGGATTTTCGCATCAATGTTCATCAGGGATATTGGCCTGAAATTTTCTTTTTTTGTTGTGTCTCCACCAGTTTTTAATATCAGGATGATTCTGTCCTATAAAATGAGTTAGAGAGGTGTCTCTTTTTCAATTGTTTGAAGTAGTCTTAGGAGGAATGATACCAGCTGCTCTTTGTACATCTGGTAAAATTCAGTTGTGAATCCATCTGTTCATAGGCTTTTTTTGGTTGTTAGGCTATTAATGACTGCCTCAATTTCAGAAATTTTATTGATCTATTTAGGGATTTGTCTTCTTTCTGATTTAGTCTTGGGAGGGTATATGTGTTCAGGAATTTATCCATTTCTTCTAGATTTTCTAGGTTCTTTGCATAGAGGTGTTTATAGTATTCTCTGATGGTAGTTTATATTTCTGTGGTATCAGTGGTGATCTCCCCTTTATCATTTTTTATTGTGTCCATTTGATTCTTCTCTTTTTCTTCTTTATTAGTCTGGCTAGTGGTCTATCTATTTTTTTAATCTTTTCAAAAAGCAGCTCCTGGATTCATTGATTTTTTTAAGTGTTTTTCATGTCTCTATCTCCTTCAGTTCTGCTCTGATTTTTGTTATTTATTGTCTTCTGCTAGCTTTTGAATTTGTTTGCTCTTGCTTCTCTAGTTGTTTTAATGGTGATGTTAGACTGTCAATTTTAGATCTTTCCCACTTTCTCCTGTGGGCATTAGGTGCTATAAATTTTTCTCTAAACACTGCTTTAGCTCTGTCCCAGAGATTCTGGTATATTGTGTTTTTGTTCTCATTGCTTTCAAAGAACTTATTTATTTATGCCTGAATTCCATTATTTACCCAGTAGTCATTCAGAAGCAGGTTGTTCAGTTTCCATGTAGTTGTGTGGTTTTGAGTGAGTTTCTTAATCCCCAGTTCTAATTTAATTGCACTGTGGTCTGAGAGACTGTTTGTTATTATTTCCATTCTTTTGCATTTGCTGAGGACTGTTTTACTTCCAATTATGTGGTCGATTTTAGAATAGGTGCTATGTGGTATTGAGAAGAATGTTTATTCTGTCGACTTGGGGTGGAGAGTTCTGTAGATGTCTGTTAGATCAGCTTGGTCCATAGCTGAGTTCAGGTCCTGAATAGCCTTGTTAATTTTCTGTCTCGTTGTTCTGTCTAATATTGACAGTGGGGTGTTAACGTCTCCCACTATTATTGTGTGGGAGTCTAAGTCTCTTTGTAGGTCTCTAAGAACTTGCTTTATGAATTTGGGTGCTCCTGTATTGGGTGCATATATATTCAGGATAGTTAGCTCTTCTTGTTGCATTGTTCCCTTTGCATTATGTAATTCCCTTCTTTGTCTCTTTTGACCATTGTTGGTTTAAAGTCTGTTTTGTCAGAGACTAGGATTACAACCCCTGCTTTTTTTTCTTTCCATTTGCTTGGTAAATCTTCCGCTATCCCTTTATTTTGAGCCTGTGTGTGTCTTTGCACATGAGATGGGTCTCCTGAATACAACACACTGATGGTTCTTGACTCTTTATCCAATTTGCCAGTTTGTGTCTTTTAATTGGGGCATTTAACCTGTTTACATTTAAGGTTAATATTGTTATGTGTGAATCTGATTCTGTTATTATGATGCTAGCAGGTTATTTTGCCCATTAGTTGATGGAGTTTCTTCATAGTGTCAATGATCTTTACATTTTGGTATGTTTTTGCAGTGCCTGGTACCAGTTGTTCCTTTCCATATTTAGTACTTCTTTCAGGAGCTCTTGTAAGGCAGGTCTGGTGGTCACAAAAACCCTCAGCATTTGCTTGACTGTAAAGGATTTTATTTCTCCTTGACTTATGAAGTTTAGTTTGGCTGGATATGAAATTCTGGGTTGGAAATTCTTTCTTTAAGAATGATGAGTATTGGCCCCCACTCTCCTCTGGCTTGTAGGGTTTCTGCCGAGAGATCCGCTGTTTCTGACGAGCTTCCCTCTGCAGGTAACCTGGCCTTTCTCTGGCTGCCCTGAACATTTTATTTCCTTCATTTCAACCTTGGTGAATCTGAAGATTAAGTGTCTTGGGGTTGCTTTTCTCAAGGAGTATCTTTGTGGTGTTCTCTGTATTTCCTGAATTTGAATGTTGTCCTGGCTTGCTAGGTTGGGGATGTTCTCCTGGATAACATCCTGAAGTGTTTTCCAACTTGGTTCCATTCTCCTGTCATTTTCAGGTACACAAATCAAATGTAAGTTTGGTCTTTTCACATAGTCCCATATTTCCTGGAGGCTTTGTTTGTTCCTTTTCATTCTTTTTTCTCTAATCTTGTCTCATGCTTCATTTCATTAAGTTGATCTTCAGTCTCTGATATCCTTTCTTCCACTCAATCAGTTTGGCTGTTGATACTTGTATATGCTTCATGAAGTTCTTGTGTGTATTTTTCAGCTCCATCAGGTCATTTATGTTCTTCTCTAAACTGCTTATTCTAGTTAGCAGTTCCTGTAATCTTTTATCAAGGTTCTTAATTTCCTTGCATTGGGTTAGAACATGCTCTTTTAGCTTGGAAGACTTTGTTATTACTCACCTTCTGAAGCCTACTTCTGTCAATTTTTCAAACTCATTATCCATCCAGTTTTATTCCCTTGCTGGTGAGGAGTTGTGATTCTTTGGAGGAGAAGAGGCACACTGTTTTTTGGAATTTTCAGCCTTTTTGTGCTGGTTTTTCCTCATCTTCATGGATTTATCTACCTTTGGTCTTTGCTGTTGGTGACCTTCAGATGGAGTTTTTCGTGGTTGCCTTTTTTGTTGATGTTGATGCTATTTCTTTCTGTGTGTTAGTTTTCCTTCTAACAGTCAGGCCTGTCTTCTGCAGGTCTGCTGGAGTTTGCTGGGGGTCCACTCTAGACCCTGTTTGCCTGGATATCACCAGCAGAGGCTGCAGAACAGCAAATATTGTTGCCTGCTCCTTCCTTTGGAAGCTTTGTCCCAGAGGAGCACCCACCAAATGCCAGCCAGAGGTCTCCTGTATGAGGTGTCTGTCGACCTCTGCTGGGAGGTGTCTCCCTGTCAGGAGGCACCAGGGTCAGGGACCCACTTGAGGAGACAGTCTTTCCTCTAGCAGAGCTCAAGTGCTGTGCTGAGAGATCCACTGCTCTCTTCAGAGCTGGCAGGCAGGAACTTTTAAGTCTGTTGAAGCTGTGCCCACAGCTGCCCCTTCCCCCAGGTGCTCTTCCCAGGGAGATGGGAGTTTTATCTATAAGGCCCTGACTGGGGCTGCTGCCTTTCTTTCAGAGATGCCCTGCCCAGAGAAGAGGAATCTAGAGAGGAGGTCTGGCTACCACAGCTTTGTGGTGCTGCAGTGGGATCTGCCCAATCCGAACTTCCTGGTGCCTTTGTTTACACCATGAGGGGAAAACCTCCTACTCAAACCTCATTAATGCTGAATGCCCCTCCCTCAACCAAGTTTGAGTGTCCCAGGTCGACTTCAGACTGCTGAACTGGCAGCAAGAATTTCAAGCCAGTGGATTTTAACTTGCTGGGCTCCATGGGGGTGGGATCCGCTGAGCAAGACCACTTGGCTCCCTGGCTTCATCCCCCTTTCCAGGGGAGTGAACAGTTCTGTCTTGCTGGGGTTCCAGGCACCACTGGGGTACAAAAAAACTCCTGCAGCTAGCCCAGTAGCTCTGTGTCTGCCCAAACAGCACAAGTTTTGTGCTTGAAACCCAGGGCCCCGGTGGTATATGCGCCTGAGGAAATCTCCTGGTCTATGGTTGTGAAGACTATGGGAAAAGCATAGTATCTGGGCTGGCAAGCACTGTTTGTCATGGCACAGTCCTTCAAGGCTTCATTTGGCTAGGGGAGGGAATTCCCCAACCCCTTGCACTTTCTGGGTGAGGCAATGCTCTACCCTGCTTCTGCTTGCCCTCCATGGGCTGCACCCACTGTCTAACCATTCCCAGTGAGATGAACCGGGTACCTCTGTTGGAAATGAAGAAATCACCTGCCTTCTGTGTTGGTCTCCCTGGGAGCTGCAGGCTGGAGCCATTACTATTTGGCCATCTTGTCCAGGAATCCTGCATTCTTTTTTTTAATAGAAAGAAAATGGCATACAAATTTTTACTGATGTGCATATGAACACAAGAGTCATGTACAAAGTCTTATATACATGAGCGTTTAAGGAGGGGCCAGATGGTTGATGATTAAATATTCTTACCTTTCAGAGATTATAGTTAACTATTCTAGCTCTTATAGAAAACTATGAATATTTATTTATTCACAAAGGACTGCATGGGTGAAGACCATACATACTATCAAGAGCCTAAAGTCAGTAGGGGCTTTATTCCAATTTAGAACCTCTGCTACCAGTTTGTGTAGCCTGGGATATTTGCTCAGAGTTCAATTTCACAAAAATCCATGTCCTACAGTGCTGGCATGAATAATACAGTCTTGTTTGTATCTGTTCACACATCTCTCTCCTGCCAACTGTAGGACAGCCTCTTTTATATATAATGCTTTATATACATATTTTCTGCTGCTTCCGAGTAGTGACAGATTGTTTTGTGACAGCACAAACACAAAATCTCTCCTTAGTTCAACTCCCAGATGCTGTAAGAAACTTAGAAGAGGAGATGGCTAAGGAAAGGTAGCTGGCTGCCATCATCAAAGGAAAGAAAGAAATGATCTTGAAACTAGTCAAAAAGCACTCCAACAGCTGGCCGACTATTTTTGTGATTTTTGAAGAAGATGCTCCCTTTGTACTACTGCAGAAACGTACCGAAACCTCCTGAGTATGTCATCACTATTTATATGTGCCATCATGGCCCTGAGGGACCTATTCTGCAGTGTAAATTTGCAATTTTGAAATCTGCAGCATATGCAGACCTGCTTTATTTGACTCAGCTTGGGAAGACAGACTGTTACTGGGCAATATCACTAAGTAACCAAAGAGGAGGCAATAGAGATCAAAACCCCATTTCTTATTTAAGTAAAAGCACAATTAATTATTCTGCAACATGTTATTTGGGTTGTATGATATCTTTCAAAATCAGGCTTTTATTTTTAGTTGCTTAGTTACTGAGATCACTATTCTAAGTAAACAATATCATATACTATAACATGAACAAGAAAAAAAAAAGTCCCAAAGCTTTGAACAAGGGAGCAAAATAGTCCTGTAAATGGGTTTACCTAGTAAGTGGAAGGCAAATCTAGGAAAAACCAGATGATAGCTGCTGATGTTGCAGTTTGCAGCTCTCCTTTATATGCTGCAAGGCTTACAAGTCAATAAAACACTATTTAAGACAAGAAGATAAAATTTAAATGCCTAATATGTGTATATTATTGAGATGTGATTCTGTCATTAGGTTAAAGTAATGGTTGTATGTTCAGACTGTCCTTACAGAGAAAAGAGAAAATCCAGAACATGTTGGGAAATATCCATGTCTCCTTTTCCTTGTCAAATGCTTCTAATTATTTATCTGTGTTTACAGTTTCATTTTTCTTGTCTACACTTACTCTTTTCACTCTAGTCTGTTTCTGCCTTCAACACTTGCTGAGATTATTTTCTAAACTATCATAAAAGTCTAGCTAATTGCCAAATTCTGCTTGACCTCTCTACAATGTCTGACATTACCGTCTATGTGATTGCCTTGAAATGCTCTTTTTCCTTGCATTGCATTCTCCTAATGGTCCTTTTTCTTTAATGGAAATAACTGCCTATGTGAAACTGGACTTTGTTCAATATAGCATGTGTGGCTAATAGCTATGTTATGCAAATGGCTTTAAAACTTTATGCCTCAGATTTTTTGTCTGTAAAATGGATACAATAATAGTAACACTCCCTACTTACACAGTTCTTGTGCGAATAAAATGATTTGACCAGCGTAGAGGATTTATAACAGTGCCTGGCAAAGTGAACTATCCTACTCTTGCTTGTGCCATTACTGTCTATCTGGTTCTAAAAAGACGTTGTTCTTGAAAGTTGTGATTTTTTTTTTTTTTCTTGAGCTTTGTATCTACTTTTTGGCTCTAATTGATATTGAATGTGACCTCTTTCCTCCTGAGCTCTACTCTCATATCACTAAGTTTGCTAATATCCTCTTGTGGATGTCTAGTAGGGAATCAAATTAATTAACACACACTATCAAAAAGTTCATTCATTTATTGATCCATTTACTATTTTCCATACACTATATTTGACCTAAGAGCACTGTTGGCCTGAGACCAATAGTTTGTTGGATATAGTAATATTGTTTCTCAATGTTTTTTTCCATCTTGAAACCGTTGGGTATCACCCCACTGTATCCTGGTGTTGAATGATGTTGCTGACAGTGTGTCTGAGGACAATCTAAGTTTTTGTTGTTGTTGTTTGCTTTTGTAATGGATGACACAACTCTTTTTAATTTTTTTAAGTCCAGTAATTTTATTGGGATATTTGTTGGTGCTTATAATTCTACATAATTTTTTTTCCTGGAATCAGGTATATTCCTTCAATTTGTAAATTCAACTTTTTACTTTTAGAGACATTTTAAATATATATTATTTAAATATATTTTCTCTGGGAAGAATAATTTTTTTTATTAGGAGTAGTTATATTCATGTGATATCTCCTTTGACTATCTTCCCTATCTCATATTTTCTCTACATACATTTACATTTTTACTCCATTATTCTCTGTCCTATGTTTTTTATCCATGTCTATGTAAATATTGCCTTTATTATGTTACAATTTTTCTTTTCTCTCTCTCTCTCATTTTTTTACTGAGGATTGTTAGCTCATATTTTGTGTCCTCCTGAGTTATCATATCTTCGCTGTGACAATTTTTCTTGATTTCTTAAGTTACTTGAATTTAAGGAAGCATGCTGTTTTTTGATAATGTTTTTCTCAGTCTGTGGTTCATTTATCCTGTTCTTTCTCTTACTTTTTTTCTTAATCATTTTTAATTTATTTTTTATTATTCCTCACCTGTGAATAGGATGAGTCTTAACGAGATGACTTAATGACAGAATATTCATGGGAAAAGTAAGTGGAATGAGTTCTCAAATAGCAGATATTCTTCCCAATTCACACAAAAATTCCTTATGACACAGAGCTGTGTGGCTATATGCATTTGGTCAACCATTTATCTGTTTTCTTCAGCCAGTATGATTTGCAGCTACTGGGATCCTTGTGATTCAGAATCTCTTTCCCTAACAGAAGATTTCCTATGGAAATAGAAGAGAAGACTCTAACACCAGTTTCCACGCTACACTACATTTTTATTATTTCTGATATGATATGTTTTTTCTTCCCCTCAAGGTGTGCTATGCCTGTGGACAGCTATGCATTGATGAGATTTGTAGTTTCTCTTACCCTGGTTATCTTTTTATACATTGTACCTTCACTACATTTGAGATAGTTTCTAACACAGTTATTTGAATTATGAATATTTTCTATTTCTGTTAAGATGGAAGTTTTATTTCTGTTTCTTGTCCTTCTCTTTTTTTCACATGCTTTCCAAGATGAAAAAAAGGACAAGACCATTTTATCCACCATTTAAAAATTAAAAGTGAAGTATATATTTAGATCTAAGCTATGCTATGACATACTCCCTCAGAAGGCAGAAAAGTACTTGTCTTCCTCTCCCCCTATTTATTAAGATTAGATTTACAGTCCAGTTCAAATGTATGCATTTTTCTCCAATTAGAAAATGCTCTCCCCACCCTAAAAATTGTTATTGTAACAGATAAACGCCAAAAGCCAATCTGGACAATAAAAATGCTGGCATTGAACATTTGTGAAGATACAGTGAGTTTAACACTTAAGTGAATTTTAGACTGTAGATACTTTAAGGAATTAGATCTGCCTTTCTAAAGTAGCTGTTTAAACAAATTAAATTGTAAGTAAATAAGTGAATTAGTACTCAAAGGTTTATATATGGTTATATTGTTATACATTATCAATTATTGTGCTAAAATGGTGGCAAAGCAGATGCATAATTTTCTTCAGAGATGAAGGGTTTTCTTTTTTTGTTAAACCTATATGTGTGTGTATATATGTATATGAATGTATATATTTATGTACATATATAGGCATTTATAATATGAACATTGCATATGTAACAATTGCCTAATGCTATTCTGAGACTGATATGAATTCACTTAAGAATTTCAACGTCAGTTATGTCACAGGAAATTTTCCTTTGTCCTGACTTCAGTTAGGTACTATTTCATATGCCTGTGATGCGAAAAATTAGAAAAATGGTAAATTTAAGGCAAATGTTACATGTTTTTGTTTTTCTATTTATGCATAGGCTTAGAATAAGTGACTCTTCAGCTATGTCATGACTAGGTCAGATACTCTGTGCAAGACCTGAAAGAGAATGAAGGAAACAAAACACTTTTGAAATGTATGTTTACAAAAATGGAACATGATAATTGGAAACAATAGATTTGTATTTTGGAAATCTATGGTTTGGTGAGTTCCTTATGTGTTTGAATTTCACATAGTTATCTTAACAAACTGTTCTTACCTGAAATATTCCTTTTCATCAGCAACAGAAGGAAATTTTCTTGATAGGACAGTTTATACCCACTATGAAATTTCTACAGGAAGATCAAAGTTTAATGGGTATCTCAAGGAACATGGTATGGTTTTTAAAGGATCAGCTTTCAACATTCTCAGATTAATAAGTTCTTAGTGGGTTATTGTGAAAAGGGACTTAGACAAAACATGCCCAAAAGAAACATTGCCTGGGGACAAGCTGTCTCAGGAGATTAGTAACCGGTGACATGGAAACTTAAACCTCAAGGTCAATAGCTCCCATCTATCCTTAGTCAATCGTGGCTAGGAAGTCATTAGAGTACAAATGCTGGTCAGTTTTCTAGGAGAAAGAAGAAAGGTGTTCTAATGTTGCTCTTTGAAAGTATTTGTATCACAGGTTCTGGTCTGAAAACAAGAGAGGATGTATACACATATGCAAGCATACATAAACATACAAACATAAACATACCTATTAGGATACAACTGAAAGAATATACAGGTATGTGTTCCTAATCAGCAGGATTATAGGGATTTTAAATTTCATCTTTTTGCCAATTCTTGTTTTCTAAATGTTTTACAATGAAATATATTGCTTTATACTACAAGAAAAAAATTAAAAACTCTTTTTTTTCCCAGACCGATTTCTAAAGAACTAAAAGACAATCTCAACATTATCTTCACTTGTTTATCTCTTTAGATCCTGTCTTTAATTACTTACATCAGTAACTCTTCTGTGAAGCATTCAATATTGTCTTAAGTGTCTGGCCTAACAGCTAATCTTCCCCACTTCCTCATTATTTAGTACTTATTTCTCCATTACAGGTATCAAAATAGGTTAAATTCTCATGCCTCCAGAAACCACCAAGGGATTACCCAAATGTTTTTCAGACTCAATATCATATTATAACAATTTTTTAAAATATTTGACCTAGCTCATCTTAGTTTTAATGTACTTTTCAATCTGAGTGAGTAGATGCTCACTTAAAAAAAATCATAGGACAACAAGACTTCCAATGACAAAAACAGCAAGCCTCTATTCCGCCTCTTCACAGCTCTCATTTTGCTTCTCAGAGATAACATTTAACATGTATTATTTATTCACCTAATATCTCATGAAGGCCTACTATGTTCCAGACACTGTTTAAGTGATATGAATTAGCAGTGAACAAACCCATGGAAGTCCTTGCTAATATGGAGTGTACATTCTTGTGGAAGAGAAAATAACAAACAAATCCATGAACAATGTACATATAACATACAATCCATTGGATGGTGGTCAGAGTTAACTAAAAATAATTCAGTATGAAAGGAAATATGAAATATTGGGAGGGGCGAAATATCAAATAGATTTTATAGGACAAGCTTAATTGAAGGGTGACTTTTGTCACCTGAGGGAAGTGCAGGAGTTACTTAAGAGGATATCTAGAATCAGAGGTCTCTAGGCAATAAATGCAAAGGCCATGAGATAGGTATATGCCTGTTGATTTCAAGAGTACTTCAACTACTCACAGTCCTCCTGGTATTTTGGTATTTTTCTACATAACTGATCAGTATGGTTTATTAATATTAACCATGTTATCTTGAATTGCCCCAATATAGAAGTCAATTGCTTTCTGTTATTCTACTGTCCCATCATGCTTATCCTCCCTTGACCCCCAGCTCCAGTAATAGAATATTTGATTAAGTTGATGATCAGTTTTTACATTATTTTGGCTATGTAAATTATATTCTTAATAAGTAGTAGATCACAACCACACTTTTTTTGCATGAGTTAAATGTCTAAAGTCAATACCTACTTCATTCTTCATTGGCTTATCATGCTGTACAGTTTTATTAATATTCACCTAAACACTTCAATATTTATTTTAAAGTTTTTTGTTTGTCTTTCATTTTTGTTATGTCTTGCTATACTCCTCTTGGGTTAAATTTGATTTGAGACCTCTATGCTTTCTATACTGGGTATGAGCAATTTCCCAGATTAGGGAAATTTCCCGCCATTATTTATTTAAGTATGATTTCTGGTTTTTTTTTTTCTTTCTTTCTCTTCCTTCTGCAATTTTTATGATGTGAAGTTTTGATCTCTTGATAATATCCCATAATTTCTATAGGCTTTCCTTTTGTTCTTTTTTACTCTTTTGTCTTTTTGCTCCTCTCACTCAATCTTAAATTCTCTTTAAGCTCATTGATTCTTTCACAATTTTAGTATATGTGCTGCCGAAGCAAGCACAGCTCATTGATTCTTATTTTGCTTCGTTGAGTGTGCTGTTGTAGCTTTCCTTTGAATTTTTCAATTCAGTCCTTGCATATTTCATCTCTAGGATTTCCACTGAGCTCTTTGCTATTATTTGTATTTCTTTGTTGATCTCACGTTTTCATGCAAATTATACTACATTTAATATTTGTATATTATTGTAGTTTACTAAGTTTCTTCATGAATCTTCTTCTGAATTCTTTGTCAGTTATTTCATATATCTCATTTCTTTGATGTCCATTACTGGAGCTTTATTAGTGTACTTTGAAGGTTTCATGATTCCCTGATTTTTTTTGTAATTCTTAGATTCTTGCATTGTTGTCTGTGTATTTTAAGGAAGAGCCATCTCCTCTAGCCTTTACAGTTTTTCTTTGGGAGGGATAAAACTTCTCTATTTAGTCTACTCTGTTATTTTGCAAGAGCCAACTGATAATAACCCAGGGCAGGCAAAACTTGTGAGTTTTCTAGTTGACTGGACCACTGGTTTTGCCCTGATATTGAATGGTGCTACTGGCTGGACTCTATTGACTGGTGACACCACTGACTGGGTCCTTTCATCAGGCAGAGCTGCTGGCTGGGTACTTCAGTGGACTCTGGTAAGTCTGGTTACAGGAGATATTTTTTGGCGAGACATTACTACTATTTGGGATCTGCAATTGGGCAGGGCTGCAGATTGAGCTCCAAGGTTAAGTAGAGTTGCTTCTCTGGACAGGCAGGATGTAAAGCTGGGCTTCATAGGGATACCCAGTTGAGTATTACTGTCTGGGAGGAGCCATAGTGTGGGCTTTTGGCTGAGCTGAGTGGATGTTTGACCTCCTAGATCAAGCAGTACTACCCCCTACATTTCTCCAAAATGCACAAAGGTAGAGTAATTGCGTCAGCTGTTGGGCTATGTGGAACCACTGCCTGCATTCCTGGTTCAAGCTGGTCTAATTCCTTTGTTTCTCTGAAATCATGGAGGTAGGGGTCTCTATTTGGATAGGGCCATTAGGTGGCTTTAATGGCTATGTGGAATTACTGCTTGCCTTCCTGGATATAGCAGATTAAATCCCTTCACTTCTCTGAAATGAGTGGAGCTGCATTTCTCCGTGCCTGGGTGGGGTTATCAAGGTGGGTTCCAAGATTGGATAGGGTGACTGGCAGTATTGAGGCTCAAAGTAGGTTTTGCTTCCCAGAATGCTTCTGAAGGCAACCTGCTCAGTTTTGCAGGTGTGCTATGAGGCTGACCAATACAGTTTATTGAGCACCACAGCTGGCAGGAACAAAGAAGTAGCACCAAGATCTGTGCATTGATCACTGTTTTTGTGTCTACTTGACCTCTGGGTTGTCAAGCTTTGCTATTTTGCCTAGTGTTCTCTGTGAAGTGAGTACAGAGTTTTTCCTGGTGTTGAGAGTCTAAAAATAAAAATGCTCTAATCTACAAATAATTGCTAGTTGAACTTTCTGTGGGAAGGAGTGGATCTGGAGACTTCCTATTCCACCATTTTGCTGACATCACTTTCCTAAACACTTTCAATGTTTCTACATAATGCCTATCAGTAGTGTTTACCATTTGCTGCCCCTAGTCTTTTCTGTCTGCGTTATTCAGTGGGACTCTTGCCTTTTAGGACTGCTGCCATTAAGGACTTTGTGCTATTCTCGGACTTCCCTTTGCTAATTGCCCATGTTGAATCTCTTGTTACATGAATTTCATTTCTTCTTTCATGGAATTTTATGTTTCTTTCTGGACTAATCAAATCAAATTTCAGTGCTTCTTCATGGGTGTCTTATCTTTCCTTTGTTTGTGCAATTATATTTTATTATTTATTTCTTTCTTTTGGATTAAGTTCTCTGTTTTTTTTTTGAAACATAAAGCACCCTAGGAAATATAGAATTTAAAATACTATATAAAATGTCTAGTAACAAGAAGTCCTGAAGTAGTTTGACTTCATGTCTGGTTAATGCAATGGCTCAGAAACTCATTATAGACCCAGAGTTTTGGCAGTCTAGAAACTTGCAACTTTCAATATATTCCATTATGGCCACAGTGGATTCTAATAGCACTAGGTATTACCAACATCTAGAGGAGGAGAAATACATGTTTCTTTTGTCAATATACAGAAACTCTAGATAATTTTTTCTTTAGGATTAATTAGTTTTTCCAAAGATGAGCCTTCTAATCCTCACCTGTGATGTGAAGTGGCCAGATTGTGGAGTGGTAGGGTGATGTGTGTGTTACAATCTTCTTCTAGTAGAGAAAGGAGTTCAAAAATCACATGGCTTAATATGTAGACTTTTAACTAATTTCTGTTGTCTCCCAGTACCTCACCTCAGCTCTTCACTATGCCTGGAATTCCCCAGTCCAGGTCCTTTTGGAGTGATGCTTTGTAAAGAAGAGACCCCTGATCTCCAGCCTGAAGAAGGATGCATTATGTATCTAACTGTTTAGTCGTCAGGATCAGACTGTTAGAGCCTATAATTCTGTGTAAATGTTTTGTGTAATGTAATATTTTATTTCTCTGGGATATATTTCCAGGAGTGTAATTTCTGAGTCATATTATATTTTAGTCTTTAAAAAACTGCCAAACTATCTCCCAGAATAGGCATATCATTTACATTCACACCAACAATGTATGTGAGATCCAGTTTCTCTGCATTCTCACCAACTTTTGTTATTGTCACTCTTTTTAATTGTGCTCTTCTAATACATGAAGAGTAATGTCTTAACATAGGCTTAAATTTTAATTTAGATATTAACCAATGACAAAAAGTATAAAATCTTAATCACCTTTTTCATTCATTTACCCTCTCCCCTTTTATTACAAATGTCTTTAGTATTTTGTCTGTATATATTAGAAATCGTATCAGACAATGGTATGATTTTTGTTTCACCCACCTGACATAATTTAGAAGACCCAACATGAGGAAGATAGTATACTACATTTACCCATATTTCTACTTTTTCAATTTTTCTCTCTTCATTCTTGATGTTCCAAGTTTCCTTTCTTTATTATTTAATTTCTGTTAGAAAAACTTGCTTCAGACATTATTTTTGGAAGGCCTGTTGTTATCAAATTCTCTTAGATTTTCTTCATCTGCGAGTGTCTTCATTTAACCTTTGTTTCTGAAGGATATTTTTGCTGGATATAGAATTCCAAGTTGACAGGGTTTTTTGTTGTTTGTTTGTTGTTTTTTTGTCAGCAATGAAAAATATGCCATTTCCTTTTGACCTCCATGGTTTCTGATGACAAAATTGCTCTCATTCACAGTGTCGTTCCTCTATAGATAATGAAACATTTCTTTCTGGCTGCTTTAAAGATATTTTTGTTTTTAATTTTCAAAAGTTTCACTATGTTGAGTGTTGGCATCGATTTCTTTGGGTTTATTCTGTTTGGAATTTCTCTCAGCTTTTTGGATCTGTAATTATGTCTTTTTGGTAAAGTTTGAATTCATCAGTCATAGGGTTTTTTTTAATGCTTTTAAAGACCCACCACGTTTCCTTTTTCCTTCTTACGGCTCTGATGACATGAAAGTAAGATCTTTTGTTTTAGGTCTTCAGATCTCAGAAGCCCTGTTCTCTCTCTTTCTCTCTCTTCTCTTCTCTCCTCTCCTCTCCTCTCCTGTCCTCTCCTTTCCTCTGCTTGCTTTCTTTTTCTTTCTTTCTTTCTTTCTTTCTTTCTTTCTTTCTTTCTTTCTTTCTTTCTTTCTCTCTCTCTCTCTCTCTCTCTCTCTCTCCTCCTTCCTTCCTTCCTTCCATTAATTTTCCATTGTTTAGATTGGGTAATGTCTGCTATTCTATATTTCAGTTTATAAATTTATTTTTGTGCCCTCCATTCTGCTGTAAAACACATCATCAAGCACTTTATTTGATTAATTTATATTTTATTATAAAATTTTCATTTGCTTCTTGTTTATATTTTCTTATTTGCTGAGACTTTCTATTTTTCTATTTATTTCAAGTGTTTCTGAGATTACTTACTGAAAATATCAGTGATAGCTTCTTTAATATTTTTGTCAGGTATTTTCATAATCTGTACCATCTTGGTGCTGGTATCTGTTTATTGCCTTTTGTCATGTAAGTTCAGATTTTTCTTATTCTTAGAAAGGAAAGATTTTTTTTTTTAAATTTTTTCCTTGGCATTGTAGAAAGTATGTTGTTAGACCCTAGGTCTTATTTAATATCCCTTTTTTTTCTGGCAGGGAGTCACACTATGTAGGTGTAGAGTAAAGCCCTGGTTGGGGCAAAAGCTCAGTTTACCACACTAGGCCCCACTGATAGTATCACTATAACAGTGAAGAAATCAGAATGCCAATTAACATCACATTTGCACCATCTAATTTCACCTCATTGTTTCTCTATGTGCATAAAAGTTATACTTTCTATTTTGTTCCATTGACATAAGTCAGGCAAAGGGAAATGGAAGACTGACATGACCTACCTTCTGTCATTGCACAGAAAGAAAATTTTAACTCTTCAACAACCCCACTGATTCTTCAGGAAAAAGGCACTTTTTCTTTTATGTTTGTCTGGATTAGGGTGGGTATTATTAAAAATGTCTTTTATACTTCTACACAACTTTTTTCTGGTCCTTTTGTTAGAGAGTACAGGCATACCTCGAAGATATTGTGGGTTTGGTCCCAGACTCTGGCAATAATGTAACTATCACAATAAAGTGAGTCACACAAACTTTTTAATTATCCAGTGCACATAAAAATTGTATTTATACTATACTATAGTCTAGTAAGTATACAATAGCCTTGTGTCTAAAAAGTATACATATCTAAATTTAAAAAACACTTTATTGATAAAAATGCTAATAATTATCTGATCCTTCAGTGACTCATAATATTTTTGCTGGTAGAAGATATTGCCTCAATGTTGATGGCTGTTGACTAATCAGGGTGGCAGTTCCTGAAGGTTGAGATGACATGGCAATTTCTTAAAATGAGACAATGCTAAGTTTGCTGAATCAATTGACTCTTTCTTTTATGAACAATTTTTCTGTAGTAAATGATGTTGGTAGCATCTTATCCATAGTAGATCTTCAAACCCTGCTGCTGCTGCTTTATCAACTGAATTTATGTAATATTCTAAATCCTTGGTTGTCATTTCAACAATGTTCATGACATTTTCACCAGAAATAGATTCCATCTCAAAAAACACTTTCTTTGCTCATCCATAAGAAGCAACTCCTCATCTGTTCAAGTTTTATTATGAGATTGCAGCAATTCAGTTACAGCTTCAGGGCCTGCTTCTAATTCTAGTTATCTTGCTAGTTCCATTATATCTGCACTTCCTTCCTTCCCTGAATCCTTTAACTCCTTCAAGGCATTTATGAGGATTTGAATAAACTTCTTCCAAACTCCTTTTTATTTTTACCTTCTATGAATCATGAATGTCCTGAATCCTGAATCATGGATCCTATCCAGAAGGTTTTCAACTTGCTTTGCCCAAATCTATTAGAGGAATAACTATCTATGGCCGCAATGGCCTTATTAAATGTGTTATTTAAATAAGAAGGCTTAAAAGTTGAAATTCCTCCCTGATCCATGGGCTACAGAATGGATGTTGTGTTAGCATGTAGAAAAAATCATTAATATTCTTGTAAATCTCCATCACTGCTCTAGGGTGACTACATACATTGTCAATGAGCAGTGATATTTTTGAAGGAATCTCTTTTTCTGAGCAGTAGATCTGAACAGTGGGATTAAAGTATTCAGTAAACCATATTCTAAACAAGCGTGCTGTCATCCAGGCTTTACTGTTTCATTTATAGAGCATAGGCAGACTAGGTGTAGTATAAAATTCTTAAGGATTTTTAGAATTGTAAATAAGCATTAGCTCTAACTTAGTCATTAACTGCATTAGCCCTCACAAAAGAGTCAGCCTTCCCTTTGAAGCTTTGAAGCCAGGTATTGACTTCTCCTCTCTAGCTATGAAAGTGCTAGATGGCATCTTATTCTGATAGAAGGCTGTTTCATCTACATTGGCAATTTGCTGTTTAGTGCAGGCACTTTCATCAATGATCTTAGCTAGATCTTATGGATCACTTGCTTCAGCTTCTACATGAGCACTTATTACTTCACCTTGCAATTTTGTTATGAAGATAGCCTCTTTGTTTAATCCTCATGAAGCAACATCTTCTAGCTTCAAATTATTTTTCCGCAGCTTCCTTACTTATCTCAGCCTTCATAGAATTTAAAACAAAAAGGTAGGGCCTTAGTCTATATTAGGCTTTGGCTTAAGGGAATGTTATAACTGGGTTTGACCTTCTCTTCAGACCACTCAAAGTTTGTCCATATCACCAATACAGTTATCTCCCTTTGTTGTTACTCATGTGTTCACTGGAGTTGCACTTTTAATTTTCTTCAAGAACTTTTTTTTTTTTGCATTCACGATTTGACTAACTGGCAAAATAGGCCTAGATTTTGGCCTGTCTCAGCTTTCAACATGCCTTCCACACTAAGCTTAAATATTTCTAGGTTTTAATTTAACATGAGAGATACGTAACTTTTTCTTTCACTTAATCATTTGGAGCCCATTGTAGGGTTACTAATTAGTCTAATTTCAATATTGTTGTGTCTCAGGGAATAGACAGCCATAGGAGAGGGAAAGAGATGGGTGAATGCTGGTCAGTGGATCAGTCTGAATATACACAACATATATTAAGTTCACTGTGGGCACAGTTCATGGCACCCTAAAACAGTTAAAATAGTAACAGCAAAGACAACTGATTATAGATCATAATATTAATACTAGATATAATAATAATGAAAAAGTTTGAAATATTGTGAGAATCACCAAAATGTGACCCAGAAACACAATGTGAGTACATGCTGTTGGAAGTTTGCTGTTGACAGACTTGCTCAAAGTAGGGTACAAACCTTCAATTTGTAAAAAATGCAATTTCTCTGAAGCACAATAATAGGAAACACAAAAACATGAAGTATGCCTATATAGGTTTTTAACTGGGGCTTTTAAAATTGTCTGTGTCTGTTAGTAGTTCTGGGTTCCAGTTTTCTCCAGTGCTCCATATAAGATATGTGAAAGGAAAAAAAAAAAGAAAACCCAAGGAACTCATTTTCATGCTGTTCTTCAAGTACTGAGGTTCCTAGCCAGTCTACCTTCTTTTTTGGTCTTTCAGTCTTTCTGTGCTTTCTTATCATAACTATGCCCAGAATTTTTAGTTGTATAAGAGAAGACTAGCAAGAAATGGTACTATTCCATCTTAGGAAAGCCAAAAGCCCTGACATTCATCTTTATTTTATTTTATATTATTCTACTTAGTTGACATATAATGTTGAACTAGGTCATCCATCCCTTTATCCAGCTATTTCTTTTCCCTTGCATTTATTTATTCTTTCTTCATCCTTTGATTTACCCACAATTTGTTTGTATCGAATAGGTGTGAGGTTCTATTCTGGTGGCTACTGGACATGAGATTGGAAGCATAACTATCAAGACCAATAAAGCCCTAGCTATGTCTGCACTTCATTGTAGAAGACATCATTTAAAAAATGAATTTTGTTTCATGTGGGAGAACAGAAGATAAATCATTACTGGCTTTTCCTATATGCATAATATTTGTTTACTGTGAACAAACTAACATTTTCTTGAAAGGGAAGAGTATCTGCAAAATGTAAATATCTGGCACAAAGGCTTGAGGTGAAAGGTTCAAAGGCTTCCTCATCCACTAGTGTTGATAATGGTGGTTATATAAATTATCTCTTAGCATCAGAGTCTCTACCTGAGTCACTCCTGCCCAACTCCCTGCCTTCAGCCCTGGAGGAATACTTCATGGTTCTCTGAAAGTTTTTAAACACCTGGGCACTATTACAGTGAGAATTACACTCTATAAATATTATTCACAAGGTGACCTGTTTACAGGTCCTGGCTAATAATGTTTCATTTCCTTCACTACCGCATTTTCTGTTGTAGCTTTGGTGTCTCCCAAAGCATGAAGCACAGAGGGATCACCTTGCTCACTGTACTCCAGCGACAGCTGTCACAGTCACAGATAATTACAAACTCTTGGGTCAGATATACTAGGCCAACCAGAGTGTCATAAACTGTATGTGTGAATTGCCCAGGGGCCCCTGACTATTCTGAAATAGAGCCAAAAATAAAACTCCTGACTCTTCCCATACAATTGGCTTGCTTCTTTAAATCAAGGTCTCAATTGCCTGTGCTTTTAGTGTCCTAAGTATCTCCCTTTGTTATTCTTTTCAGTTGTCTCCTCTAATCTCTGCAGGCTCAGTAACAATTTTCATTTCTTTTCTGACCTTATAAACAGGTGGTACCAAAGATATGATATGTGTCACTATACTATAGAAATAGATGTCTTTTTAGTTTGGTCTTACTTCTGTCATTCTGCTATTATCTTACATGCACATACACGTATGATTTTTCTATGTACCTTTTTGTAAGCATTGTGTGCCTTACCCCTATGTTGTGTTCTAACGAAACTTAATCTCTAAAGGTGTTTCTTAATATGTTATACCCAAAAAGTTTACTTACTACAGCTTCTTTGGAGATTAACAGTATCTACCAGTACAATGTAGTCTATTAGTACTATTAATCCATTAGTGCTATTTAATGCCAAATATAGTATCATTAGTACTATCATAGAAAATCTACTTTGTTTAACTCTGTTTTTTTCAGACTTACATGATATTGTTTTTTTAAATCAAAGTGTTATTTATATATATTGTAGTGCACTGATCTCAAGATTACAACTTGTCTAGCTTTGACAGATGCAAACACATAGGTGATCCACACCCCCCATCAAGATGTAAAACATTATATCCCTGAAAAATTTCCTTCATGTCCCTTCCCAGTCAATCTTTGTGAGTTCTGATGCATCTGTGAATCTGTGTTCTGCCATTGTAGATTATTTTTGCCTTTTTCTTATAAACAAAATCGTATGTATATGTTCTTTTGTGTCTAAGTTTTTTTTTTTTTGGTCAGAATACCATTTTTAAGCTTGTCATGTTGTTGCATATTTAACTAGTTTAATCCTACTTTTCAGTGGTATTTCATTGTATATTTCAGTTTGTTTATTACTTTTTCTCTTGACTGGTACAATATTATTTCTACTTTTTCACTACTGTGAATAAATTTGTTAGGAATATTCTTATACAAGCTTTCTGTGGACATAGGTGTTTCTTTTGTATGTATTCCTAGAAGTGGATTTGATGACTCATAGGATAAATATATGTCTAACTTTTTACAAAACTGCTAACATGTTATCCAAATTGATTGTACCATTTTTCACTCCCACAGAAATGTATGAGAATTCCTGACCTCAATAATTTTTGGCAAATGCATGGTAATAGATTGAGATATGCAGTGTGAAATGTTGATATAGATATTATAGAAAGGGGTATAGACAAAAGAGATGAGAAAATAGGAACCTATTCTTTCGAGGTCTGATTCAGATAAATTTAAATTTAGCTATATGTTGTGTTTGTTCTGCTCATGACTCAAAATATTCCTAAGGTGTAACTGATCTCTGGTGGCTGAGAGATTTTAGATATTTCTTCATGTTTCTATGGTGTGTCTGGATAATTTCACTGCAAAATATTTTCCAGTTAAATTACAAAATCTGATGCAGAATTTCTAGTCCAGTTTTTTCCTGTATAGAAGAATTAGTAGTTCTCCTTGAAATTCATAATTTACTTCTATATTAAAATAACAAGTCATATTGAACAACAATAAGAGATTGAATATTGAAAATAAAGAAATTTTTTTCACATCTGTAGATTGAAACTTCATGGTATTCTTAAAATAAAGCTCGAGTTTTGTAAACATTATTTAAATCTGGACTCTTTGAAGTAAATTTGGCTAATAATATTTCAGGCATTTCTATTGAAGCATTTTAAAAACGTGTGATTTGGAGGCTCATTCAATCACTGTAAATAATCACACATCTGTGTTTTGAATGAGAGAATGGCTTTCTAGGATGTAAGAAGAGGTAAAGTAAAGCAGGACCTGCTGGCTTTTGGGTGGGAGATTAGCAGACAGAATAATAACTCTTGACTACTGAATGGTTCATATCCACTTTGCTTGACTCCTGGGATCTTCTAAACATTTTATTATGTTTTCTATTCATAGGTGCATATAATAATAGGGTAGGGAACAACCCTAGTATCTAATCAGAACTTTCACTTGATGCTTACATTTTCACCAAACCATTTTCTCCAGTTGTTATTTACCTTCAATAACTGAAGAATTTGCTTCAATGACATGGAGAAGGTCAAAGGAACATATATTTTTGGACTGAATATGAGTTTTATCACTCTTTTCTTAGTCGTATTCATCAGGTTCCCTTTTTTATTCCAAGACAAAAGACAATAAGGAGAATATGTGTGATGACAAAAGATGTATCTACCTGGTACTAAGGTTCATAAAAAATGGGAGGCTGCTTGGTGCCTGTCAAAATGGGAAGCACAGATTAGTACAGCTAGAAAACACTATGGTGTCTATACCTAAAAACACCATACTCACCCAGAATGTCTTCTTTTATTACATTAGCTTTAGATTTTCAGTGTCCTTTATATCAACACAGTTGATCTGAGCCCTCTCTTCAGTTCTCTGATATTGTATCAGATAATTTTTTCTATTATTCTAGTTTATTATTTGAATTTTTTGATTGTGAAGTATTTTCATTTTGAAGAGAACAAATGATTATTTTAGGAATCACTATTTTATCTACTCTCATCAACCTCAACTAATAATATCCCAAATCAATGCATTTTCTTTTTTTAACTAAGTCTTGTTTTAAAGAAAAGTGATGTGGGTGTCAGAGAGTAGGAGGCTGTCTGACTGAAATCAACCGAGAATTCTTCTCAAAGTGTTTTTGTTAATTAAAATCAGAATTTCTTTTTATTTTAACACAGCAACCACTCATTGCTAATATTATCAGGAGCCTGTTATTATCCTGTAAATATTTAAATTGCTTTGGAAGGGACAGAAGAGTGACAAAAGAAAGGATGAGAGCAAAACCCAGAGATTACAGCAAGTTGGTTGTTTCCAGTGAGTTTTGTTGATGTCATGTGGACTATGGTATACTGGAGTCTCATGCATCAACCTTTCATATGGTTGTGGTAGGCAGAATTCTAAGCTGCCCCCTAAGAGTCTGAGATTCCCTGATGTACATGTCCTATATAATCTCAGGAACTGTGAATATAATTTATTTCAGTCTGGTGTTTAGGTTATACAATATGACAGAATTTACTTTAAAAGAAGGAGATTATCACCATCACTATAATCAAGGTAAGGGGGTTTGTTTATATTCAAAATCATCAAATATACACTTTAAATGTGTACAGTTCTTTGTATATCAATTATACCTCAATAAAGCTGTTTGAAAAGAGACAGAGGGAGATTACCTGTGTGTACCTAATCACATGAATCCTTTAAAAGCAGAACATTTTCTCTAGATGGTTCCAAAAGAGAATGTCAGGGAGACACTCTCTGGCTGGCAGGGAAAAAAAGAAGCAAACGTGCATGCTGTGAATGGCCCTCGGGGTCTCTATGGCAAGGAAGTCTCTAGGACCTGAGAGTGGTTCCCAGCTAACAGTCAGCATGAAAATGGGGACCTCAGTACTACAACTGTGAGGAAATGAACTCTGCCAACAACCAGTGAGCTTGGAAGAGGACTCTAAGCCCCAGATGGCAGCCCCACATGATTCTTTGATTTCAGCTCCCTGAGACGCTAAGCAGAGAATCCAGTCATACCATGTCCAGACTTCTGACCAAAGAAACTGGAAAATAAATTTGTGTTATTTTAAGCTGTTAATAGAAAACTAATACAGTGAGGCAATCAAGGTGAGTTAGTTTATTTGAAGCAGGGAATCACAAGTAATACAGTTATCTATGAATGTTTTAAAACTCAGTACATAAATATCTATTAATTTCTTGATTGTTGTGGTAGGACAAATGCATTCTTCAATTGAAATTACAATTACCTTTTTATGTAAATCACACTTATAATGCTTCTATATTTTCTGGTTTTGTGTTCTTTAAAGTGTAACAAGATCTTAAAGTTAGTTGCAAAATAATCTGATTTCAGAATAATTTGAAATGTTGTGATCCACCCCCTCCATCTTCTCAGTTGTTTGGCTAATACCTAGTTCCGCAGAAATAATTTAAAGATTAACCTTTATAAGTCTTTTACAAGCCTTAGATTTAATTTTCATCAACTCAACATTTTTCTCTACTACTATTTCAGTATTTATAGAATATTCAATTAAATTATTTATTTTTAGTAACATATAAACCTGGCATAGAAGCAAGTTTGGGAGCAAACACAAATGATTCAGTAAAAGCTACTTATGCATTTAACTTAGAGTACATATGTACAGGCATACTGGAATGTTAGCCATAGTGTTTAACATGTTGTGGCTCTCACTAAGGGGTACCACAGAGAGACTTGTGGGTGTCTTTCAGTCAATCTAACAAGTACATGAAGTGAAGGTAGGTTATGAGACTTTCTATTAAACACATACATATATAAATCAATACTATTGGTATTGCTTTATGAAGATTCATCACAATTAGAGTACAATAATATTAGCCCCCCAAAACACAGCTGAGAGGGGCTCTAAATCATTTAAGTGTGGATGCAAACTTACTTTGTTAATATAAAACTTACTAACTTTTTGGGTTCAAGTGAATATTCATTTACACATGCTCCTATCTGAAGCACAGATAGGAATGAGATTGAATCAGATTCTCTGGCTCTGTGGTCTTAAATGAGTTAACTCAATTGTTCCAAAGCTCCACTTGTTCCTCTCTAACATGAACTCATAGAATCTTCCAAGATTGGTGTGAGGTGAATGAGATAACCTGAAAAGTGTGCCAGTAAATGTTACTTCCTCTCCTGTTTGGGCTTCTGTGCTATGGTGGAATTATCCTTAGCATTTGGTTTGCATGGTGTGGCTAGACACCTCTAACTCTAATTTTCCCCTACTTTCAGCTATAGCAATTTGCTAGGTGTATACGAAAAACTCATATGAGTATCATTAGACATTTTTTTAAGAATTGAGATATAATCCCTAGACTTAATGTCAATAAATCCACAGCACTAGAGCCACTTTGTGCTTAAATTTTAACCCTTATTGAAACATTTTTCTAATATTAAAACATAATAAAATTCAAAATTGAGAAATATTTACCCCCACCTCCCTCCCATAATACAATAATTGTTTTTTATATTCCCTGTTACATGATTTCTTGTTCCCCTACAAAATGATAATGTTAATCTTTTTAAAAATACATGCTTTTCTTCCTCCCTTTTCATTTGCATTATGAGACCATCTTAATGGTACCTACAGTTAGAAAAGCTATAGATGAGCTAAGCATTATTCTTGTCGCTACTGCCAGTCAGTATGGTGCTTCTAACACCTCTGCTTCCAAGCCTCCTCCATCACTCTGCTGCCAGGTTTAGAGCACACACATCTAGAGTGAATTTATATGTGAGATGCTGAAGAGAGCTGGTATCAACAGAAAAGCTTGCTCCCTGCTGAAAATGGTTTGAAATTTCTGACAGACCATTTGTTTCTTCTTGAGAGTAGTGCCTACATGTTGGTGTTGGATAGAGCTAGTTTCAGGAACAGTGAGGCAAGGTAAAGCCTCTTTCCTCACCAAATGGCATGCTGGGAGAAAATGAAAACAATGGTGGAGATATTGTAGAACTGGGAAAACTGACACTTTTCAGAAGAAAGAAAAAATGGTATGTGTGGAACAACATTGAGAAATCAAGAAAGAAAGGGGGAATGGATTAAGATATATGATTAAATTAGCAGAATCTCAAAATCAGTTTTGAACTCTTACTGCTTATTGGCATGTGGTAATTCAGCTGGCCTCTTGAAACTCCAAATGGAGACTTAAGCTTCCCAGGTCACACATGCTGCCTTGGGTGAAGTCCATGATTTATGTCTGTGTAACCTCTAGGGCCTACTGCAGAGCCATGGGGTCTATGGAAAGGAAACATAAATATACCCCCTGCCCCTGTGACATACACACACTACTCCGAAACCTTTTATCTGTGAGCTTCAAACATCTGTGTTGGCACCTGTTAGGCCAACTGTATTATCTTTACAATAATGTCTTCACTAACAAAAGACAAACAAAGTTGAACACAAACTCAGATGTTTCACCTTTGTTTTGCTATATTATTATTTATTTCTATCTTTTTATTTATTAAATATATGTTTTGAGTATGAAATACATGCTGTTCTCCATTCTTGGAAAAAGGGTAGGGAACAAAGCAAATAAGACCTATGGAGTTCAAAGTTTAGTTGAGAGAAATAGGCAATAAACACTTTAAAAGTTACTATATAGTATCTATAAAGTCTAGGGAGCACCAAGGTAGAAAGAAGTGGCTATTTTATAGAGCGTACTCAAGAAAGGCCATCCCTGATAAAATGGCATTTGAATAGATAACAGAAGGAAGTAAGGGAGCGAGTTGCCCAAATGGCTCTGGAAGGCGCATTTCAGACTGTCTCAGGGAGTGCAAAGGTTCTAAGCTGAGTGTATGTTTAGTGAGTTTAAGAGACTCTAAGAGATCCAACATATGAAGGAAAATAAAGAAGAGAAAAACAAAACAAAACAAAACAAAGAACATGCAAGGGAAGTGTAGGAGGTGAAGTTAGGGAGATAGCAAATAATTTACAATTTTTTAGACCAATGTAAGAAATTTTGATTTTTTTAGATTTTGGATTTTTTTTTTTTTTTTTTTTTTTTTTTTTTCCGGAGTGACTTAGACAGACATTGACAGGTTTTGGCAAGATATATAGATATATGTGCTGGCACTTCATTTCTCAAGTTGCCCGCTTGGCCCGCTTCCGAGTAGTATGTTCCTTCTTTTCTTTCCTTTCCTTCCTGTTCTAAAAACTTCTTAACAAGTTTTAACTCTTGCTGTGAACCTTGCCTCGGTCTCTTCTGCTTTATGCTTCTCAGTCAAATTCTTCCTTCTGAGGAGGCAAGGACTGAAGTTGCTGTGGACCCATACGGATTCACCACCAGTAACTTGGGGTAACTCGGATCTCTTCCACTGGTAATGTATTTGGTACATGTAACTCGAATAAGTTCCTAGTGGTAAGAGGTATTTATGCCTTGTCTTCTTCGACTGGAGGCATCTGATCCCTGTGCATGGCTTTTTCTGCCTACCTTACTTTCTCTAAAAAATGAAAAAAAGAAAAAAAAAACAACAATAGATCATAAGCACTAACATAGATTTTCACAGACAAATGTGACAGTATGTTGGGAATAGTGCTGAATTATGCTTTGATGGCCCATGTTATGAAGCAGGAGTCTCTTACATCCATGAGGGAAACAAGAATCCAGGTGTCTTTTACAATGTTTGAGAAAAATAAATGGATGTTAATTTGATGAAAGGAGACAATTTTTTATCACCTTTATAATAGAAATATTAATGATTTTTACCCCATAATGAAAGGCAAAGGTGCTCTAGAAATTAGCCTTCAGAAGTAAATTCCTAAATAAGGGCACATTGTACCTGTTTTCACATGTGATTTCCCCACATCAGTAATGTTGAGCCAGAAAATTCATTGAAGTTTGTGCAAGAATCTTCAGAAATTAGCTACTTTCTTTCTAAGATAAACTTGTGAAAAAAAATTACAGGTAGTGATCTAGTAGTAAGGTTTATAGCCAGCTTCTTGAATCACTAAGATAAATCAATTATTTCTTCTTGCCTCAACTGCTTAATTTTTCAAAAGTAAACACTAGTCTGACTTGCCTTATGAAAGTCTCAAAAGCTTTTTAAATCCTTTAGCATGCACTATTTTGAGAATATTAAATACTGAAAATTTTCAACCCTCAAAAGTCATTATATAAATCACTATAGATGGTTGAAAAACCAAAGAAATACTCAACAAATTGGCTGTTTATACTGTAGTAGAATAATTTTTAAATAAGGGGGAAAGAAATTTTACAAGTTATTCCATGCAAAGTATGTAAAACGCTGGAGACATCACTAAAGTAAACATGTTTTTCATAAATATTGGGTAGTTTTTGAAGTAATTTCAGGATATGATAGACATTCAGCTTTTGACTGAATTTTGACAATATAGATTTATTAGAATTGAGTGTTGGCATAGCTTACAAACCTGAGATATTAGGTTTAAATATCACAAGGAATGCAAGTCCAATAGCACATTCCAGAGAACTTTTTCAGAAGCATTCTTTGTGTGATAATGTGTGTGATGATTCACATACACGTATACATGCATACACATACACACATGTATACACATGCATGTAAACATATGTATATATAGATAATTTTATACTAAAGTCTACAAAAAGATTTAGACTGTTGCCTTAATTCTGACTTATTCACTGACTCCTGGTTCATTTTCTAATAGAATATTCAGGAACCTAACAAGACAATTCCAAATTCAAATTAAAGGTTTATTCAGTAATTTCTCAATTACATTATATATGAAATATGACTACTGTTCAACAAATACATTTAAATGTGGTTTTAATTGTAGACCAAGAATGTTCTACCCTCTAAGTTAGTATGTTTACTGGCCCTATGCCAGATAGAGAGTAAAGTTTGGGGTCTTATTTAAAAACCATCACTGGAACTTTCTGGCAAAGATAAAGCCAATGCTGGGTTGAGTGAGATACCCATCACCATTGCATGGAGGTTTTTCTTGTCAGCCAAGGTCGTGGTGCAGGGAGCTGGAAAAAGAAAGCATAGAAGGTAATCCTGCATATTTGATGCTGGCACTTTAATCATGACACATGGGAAGAGAGTGGGGTGCTCAGCCTAGTTAGGATGAGTTCAACAGAAAGTGGTAGCTGGCAACAGCCAAGGGCATGGGAAGAGGTGAGTGGGACTGGAAGGGGTATAATGTGTTTGAGAAAGGGGACCCACTGGTCTATAATCTACTTCACTCTTCTCCTTTCTTCCCTACCTTCAGTAAAAGTAGGATTTCCTAAGGCTTCATCTATTTGCCTTTTCTCCACTGGTTCTTCCTATCACTCTGTGTCTATTAACCTTCCTTATGCCAGTTAATCTTATAAACGTATACATGGTAATATGATAAAATATTCTATAAAATGTATGCATATAAAGTCTTCTCAGATAGCATTTGCTTTAATGTAAATTCAGCCTCTGTAACTATGATTAAATCAAATGAGGGAATGATGTAAATTTGAAATTTCATGGTAAAATGTTTAGAAGATAGAACATTTGAAAGTTCTATTTTGGTAGCAGGCTGTCCTGATCAACCATAGAATATTCCTTCAAAGCTATAAGTGAAAGATTTTAAAATATTATAGTACTCAAGAATTACCTGGAAAACTATCCAAACATGCATTATTTAACTATAATGTAATTAAAACAGAATGCACTGTTAATAAACTCAACAACACTGATGAATCTAAATACCAGATGTCGAAAGAAGTCAGTCAACTACAAAAAGCATATATCATGTATTCCATTTGTATAAAGTTCAAGAAGAGGCAAAACAGTCGTATTTTTTTCTCTGGTTGTGTTATTGCCTAGAAAGAGCATGAAAAATCCTTCTAGAGTGATGGAAATTTGTCATCTGTTGATTCTGAATGACAGTTACATGGGTATATTCATATGTAAATATTTATCCAGCTGCACATTTGAGATTTCTGTATTTTATTGTTATACTTAAAATTCAAAAATCACTTGGGGTGCTTAGCATAAATATAGATTCCTGGGCTCTCCCACAGATATTCTAATTTAGTAGCCTGAGACAGTCCTAGAAATCTGTACTTTTCAAATAAGTCTTTCAGAGCATTATGAAGTAAATAGTCTATGAATCACATTTTTAAATACACTGGATGAAAGGTGGACTCTATACCTCCAGTAAGAACCCAGAATCCATCTGGTTTATTGGTTCTTTCTAATTTGATAGCTTGTATCATGATTTATGAGTTTAAGCAATTTTAACTGAATTCTCCCTCTTGTGAATCAAATCATAATTCTACTTCCAAATTATTTTCTTTTATGTTATATAGAGGAGAGAATTTGGTTATGATATATAATTTTTTTAGGCTATCTTCTAATAGCTATCAAAACCCAAGCTAGTAGCACTTACAACCCCTCCATAGCCTGCAATTATCCCTACTTGACTCTCGAATGAGAGTGAAGTTTTGAGTTCAAATATTAGGAAAACCATGTAATAAGGCATATTGGGTGACTTTCAAGATGATCTATTTAAAACAACTGGCTTTTTAATTTATTAACTGTAAGCAATGCTGTGATTCAATATGCAACTATATTCTATAACTTTTAAAATAAGTTCTATTTGCTTAGAGATTGAATATCTATTTTCTTCCACTAAACAATTATTCCATGAATTCTCACAGGAATGCAATTGTTAACAAGAATTCAAATTTAAATACAGTTATTGTAGATTTGTATAGAAGACTACATAGCGTATGAATTTAATTTTCTTCACTTTCAATTTGCTTACAGGTAATTCAACTCAAGGTAATATGATCACTCTGCTGAATTCTTTTGTCAAATGTTGAAGGTGTTCAAGGATGGTTATTATGCTAAGAGGAATTCGAATTTACCAAATGACAGCTAATTTTACTCTCTTAAATATTCTTTCATCTGTTGACTTAAATAAATATTAAAGGTAAAGAATTCTTTCAAAATGTAATCTTTGCTTGTATGACTTTACTAAGTCATACTTTTGTATGCATTGACTTAAGTGGAAATACATTAAATTAAAAGCATAATGCAAATATTCAGTTGAGATATAGAATATACTGATAAATGTAATGACCCTGTTTTTCAAAACATTTAAAAGAGAAGTGAGAGTGAAAGAAAGTGAAAAAAGAGGGTGCAAATACAAGTAATTTTTAAAATATTTGAATGTATTCAATTTAGTATTGACAGTATTGAGTTCATATTAATACACATATTTAGCAGAATACCATTGAAATATGTGCAGATTAACTTAAGAGCTAAGACTGATAACTTTTATGGTCACATTAACCCAAGTTCAAGGCCTACCTTCACTACTGTGAATCTTCGGTCAAGTAACTTTTTAGAGATAATGCTATTTATATTCGAAGTATTAAATCAGTTAATACTTGAAAAATACCAGAGTTCTGGATACATAGTAATTGCAAAAAGTATGTTACTTGCTGACATGGTGATGAGAATGACATTTCTAAGTAATGATTGATGTAGGGCACTAGCTGAGACAGACATATTCTTGTTCAGAATTAAGAACCACTAATTCAAAATGTTGTTCCTGAATTTCACTATTTCAGCTTGAGAACATTTAATCAAATCTAATTTAAATTTAAATGAGGATACATTTATTTCTGTTAAAACCTCTTTTAAAACAGAGCAAATAGGAGTTTTATTTTTCTTATATTTAGCACTGACCTAATATGCTAGTACATACACAAAGTTTATAAATATTTTGCTTATGCTGAAAGGCAATTTAATTTTACTAAGAGACTTTCACAACTAAGGTCCAATAGCAAAATTAGACCAAACCAAAGCAAAAACAATTTACCCAAACTGAACCAGACTAGAGTAATTAAAATCAAACCAAAGAAAGACACTACTCTCAGAAGAAATGGCATGCAATTGGATGTGAGGCCACACAATGTTTAAAACATTTTAAAAAATACCTACATAATTTTGTAATTTTGACTTTCACACTGTTTCTACATGGTAAAGCTTAGAAAATTGGAGCTAATGGTATCCCCAAAGAGACAATTCAAAGAAACAATGTAAAAATAATGATACATCTCGTTGGTTATTTCTGTGTTTAAATTTTTATCAATTCCTCATTTCTGGAAGCCTACTTTAAATAATTAATAATAAAATAATTTATATTTTAGTTATTCCATGACAATGTGTTTATATCGTCTCATACATGAGATTAAGAGAGATTGAGAAACCATTCTCTCTTCCTCCCATCCCATATGTCCCCCTACTCTGCCCTTTTTGCTGATGACTCATACTATCAGTCAACACTGTTAAGAAAGTTCTGTGTATTTGCCTACAATTTTCAAATCCTATTTTCAGGAGCTAGGCATTCTGATATTTATAAAACACTTAAAGAAGATAACTATGGGCAGCATAATTTTTATTTAATCAATGGGCTGTGGAGGTACTTCTTCTTTTCACCAGGCTCCTCTGTCTCAGAAAGTGACACTGTTCCATCAATTATTACCAGGATTAATCTGGCTTGGCTACAGGTAGGTATATGCACCCTTCTTTTCTCACTTCTCCAAGCATGTCTTTCCCAAACCCATATGTTTGCTCAAACATTCCCATTTTTGAGGGAGGACTTTTTCTAAAATGGAAGATTGTTGAAAAATACTTATTACAGTAGTCAGTGCTAAACTGCATCAATTTTACAGATGAGGCAACAGGAACAGAGAGGTTAATTAGCTATTGAAAAATGACATAATAAGTAGCAGAGCTTAGAATATGCATCCGAGAGTCTCTTAACCACTGCATTCAGTATCTCAATTATTTTCACCCTAATTATCAGTATGGTTACTTTTACATTAAGAGGATTTGATCAGGTGAGCCCAAACTTTATTTTAGGACAGTGCTGGCCCCTGGAAGACATGGTCTTTTTGGGCAGAAAACTTTCAGACCTGCAAAGTTAGTGCAAGTTGCCAGCAGCCCTTTTGGTAGATGTTGCCCCAGTTTTTTGTTGACCGATCTTTGAAGTCATCACAGAAGTGGATGCCCTTCAAGTCATATGTTACTCTGAGTAATTCATCTGCCCCATGAAATTGGCAGCTGAAATGGGACACTTGTATTTGGCAGGAGTTAGTGGGAAGAGAAACATGATATACTAACAGTATCAACGACTAAGATGATAGAAAATTCTAAAACTAGTGACAACTCCACTTCTCCAGGGCTTGAGCTGTCCCCACCTGTGCTATCATTTCAGAGTTCTGTTACACTGGGAAATCAAAACTAGGATTAAATCTTTTATTTAATAACTATCTTAGCAAACCTTTGGTTAAAGCCTGACTATGTGCCAAGCACCATGCCAACTGGCTTATAAGATACCAACTAATAACACTTGGAAATTTACTGAATTGCTGTGCAACATGTGAGGCAGGAAATGTGCACATTTTTACCTGCAGGTAATAGAAGGAGGTCCGCTTCAATGCTTAGCAAGTATCACTGAGCTTGCTAGCATCAGCCCTATTGAGAACTCTTCCCATGGCCAGTTTCTGGTAACTGTTCTCCTCTTTTCCTTGGTTTATCCATCATAAAGTTCTGAGTCCTAAAAGCAAGCAAGCAAACAAAAAGCAGTGTAAAAACAAATGGGGGTGGGGGGGAATTTAAAAGGGATTTTAGTGATCTCTCTCTCATTCTGCCATTTCAAATTATAGGTTAAAAAATTATCACACACAACACTAACTTGCTTGACTGAAGTCATACAGCTAATGCTACAAAAAATTAAAACCAAAAAAGTCAAATATAAGCTGTTGCTTATTTTAGACAAGATAGCACAAATTAATCACTAGAATCCAAGGCAAAGTAGATAAATCACAGTACCCTAGAGTTTTAAAACTCAAAATTATTTCAAATATATCCTTCAAATCAATCACCTTACTCCAGATGTCACAGTTACGTCAGTGGTATAGCTAGAAGCAAAGGTTCCAGTGATGGTCTTCCTTCAGCTTTTCAAATTCCAGAACATCTCCAGTGTTTCCTGCTGCATTCTTTGACTACAAAACTCTTCCTGTTTACATCTGGTTGCGTATAATGTTTCAAGACCCTTTCCTTTTATCAAGAGGGCAGGTGCGTGACAGGAATTGCAGGATAATTTAGGAATGCAAAAAACTGATCAATACAAGTGAAACCTCCACCTTAGTAAACTAACTAATGTTTACATGGATAATCTGACAATAAACATATAAACAAATAAATAAGCAAGAAAACTGAAAATTGTTGTTACCAAGAAAGGAAATAATCGTGCAATGGGTTACGGAGTGAAATTGGGAAAGCCAGTTGGGACAAGGTTGTGAGGGAAGTCTCTCTGCTGTGTGACATTTGAGCTGAGAAGAGAAAATGAGAATGAGGCAGACATCCCTAGGTACTGTGGGAAAAACACTGTGGGCAGAGTGCCCTGAGGGATGGCTCTGCTCTCCCTGAGGAAGAAGTCTGAGTTTTCTCTGTGAAGATAGGGAAGGAGGACTCTCCAGGCAGATAAAGAGGCAAATGTGAGGGCCAGGGCTTGGAAGCTTGGATATAGCCAGGAATTGCAAGAACATAAGGTGCAATGGTGATGAACCCTGGGGCTGAAGGGTAGGCAGGCAACGATGAACACGTGCCTTAAGTCCTCTGACAATGCTTGAGAGGTATGGAGACATAGTGTGCTGTAAAATATTTTGTTCTTTTATTTATTCAAAAGTGAATTTTATTTGGTTGATTCAGACTTTAAAGCTATCAGGGAACTCATCCTTTTAAGAGTCTCCAGAAGAGTCTTTTCAAACGGAAAATAATCAAACTTAACTTGTGGTTATCAAGTTTGAAATAAACTTAACTAATTCACATTTTAAAGAAAGTGTGATATGTGGCAGTTTGACTGCTTAGTTTATAATTTCGAAACTTTTAAATTTTAAATCAACCTTAAAATATTGCATTAATTTTTTACAGTTTATTTCTATAATATCACCATTTTCTATTTTTTTTAAATTAAGAGGTATTTAAGAAAACTTATAAAACAAAACTTATAAAACAAAAATGTCTTCTAATTTATTCCAGATGATTATCACTATTTCAGCATGTCATTTTGAATGGAGAGACAATCAGAATACAACAGAAAGTCTTTTAACTGCCAGTACTAATGACTATGAATTTTCCAATTTAAGTAACTGCAAAAGGGGAAGCAGATACTTTATAGAGGTGTATTATTCTTGCGTGTATTTTTTAAATTAGAGAGATTCACAATGTTTAATTTGCTTTTAAATGCAATGTCAATAATTTTATCAGTAAACATTTATTAAACCTTTACAAGATTTAATGTACTTTCCTGAGTCTGAGTGTCTGCTGGTATTCAGACACGAAAACCATAGCGTTACATTATAAGAGGGGAAAAGCTAAATACTCTTGAAAAGATGACCAATAAGATAAGATAGCATAGGATAAATTAAAATTGGGTACAAACTAGAAATGCCATTGAAGATCAGATCAGGGAGAAGCATTACAAGGTAGATATCAAGGCTGGTGTTCAGACCAACCTTTGAAAAAAGTGAGTTTGAGATGGGGTGGAAAGAAGGGAGAAAGCAGAGGAGGGAGAAATCAATGGGATTAGATAAATACGGCAAATACTAAATGACTGTTCCACTTTAACCCATTTGTCCCTGTGCCACAGCAAGCCAAAGGGAAAAATAATAGATTAACAACTTTTAAATTCTGTTTCTGTGGCTCTATCCCTCCATCAGAGAACCCGCTGAAATTCCAGCCCCCAAAACTTATGCACTCTACTCCTTATCCTCGGTCTTTCTGGGAGCCCTGAGGAGGTGTGGCGTTATGTGCTCTGCTCTGCTGTCTTATAATTCTGTCACTTCTAGTTCTCTTCAAAGCTGTTGCTTTTGGTGGAGGAAGACTTCGCCACTGTCCCAGGCACTCTGTTTTCAATGAGAGGTCTAGGGTTCTTCCCAAAGTCCCCATCTCTGTTTCCCATGCCTCTCACTCACATTTTGCTGCTAAGATGCTGAATGTCTCAATGCAAAATGCACACCATATTCTCTCTGGTGTACACTGCGCAAAGTTACTGATAAACAGGAAAGATCCCTATCTTCTGGCACTGTGCTGCCCACTTGCTTACATGGGCCCAGAAATAAGGCTAACTCCTGATCCAATGCCTTTTTTTTACAAGGATTTTAGTTAAAAAAAAAAAAAAAAAAAGAGAGAGAGAGAGAAACTCATCCTTTCTTTTTCTTAGCAGAATTACTCGCCTCAGAAGAGAAATCTAAGTCTTGCCACATAGATTGATGAAAATTGGACTAGATGACAAGGTTTAAATCATAGCCCTGAAACCCATAGGGGCTCACTGTGAAGAATAATATCATTCTGTGGATAACTGACTGGAAGAAAATTATTTTCTAAATATGATACTAAACACTGAATTTTCCCTAATTGAAGAAAGAGGTTTCCTCCTCTCAATTAAGCAGTTGTTAAGATAGGGCCAGACTGGCTTAGGTTTCTTATGAAGGCAGGCAGTGCTGAGACTGTGTTCCAGGAGATGTGAGCCTTGGTCCCAACTCTACCTCTGGACATCTGTTATCTTAGAGACCATGCTATGACTTTGGATTTCAGTTTTGTTTTTTTTTTTTTAATCTGAAAAAAAGTGCTGAGCCTAAATTGTCTTTTGTTCAATTTTTTCTTAATATTCTATAAGCATACAAATATTATAAATGTTACTATGTTCACATTCACTTTGAAAACAGTAACTAGATCTAACTCAGGGCAGTATTTCTACAAAGGACTCTTTAAATTCTGCAAAAGGGGAAGCAACTAAGTTAGCCTTGCTATAAGCACTATTATTAAGCACATGCCACAAAGGAATACTAATCTAAAAATGTAGTAGTGAGAGAAACAAAAATTCTTTTAAAATTGTCTTACAATCAACATCAAAGTGCTGCCAAACCTCTCCCTTGTTTATTCTTCTATCTTCTGGAAGAAAAATCTTCTTTTTATCAGTGTCAGGGCTCTTCCTTTCAGCAAGACATCTCAAGAAACTGGAAAGATCATGTGATTTCTGAAATACAGGAAGACCCTTCAGTCTTTACTGAATTATGATGGCTGCTGCTACCCCCATTTTCTACCCCCATAAGTCGAGTAGAACTCAACTTCCAAGCTAGTGACGGGACACTGGCATACCCAGGGGCAGCCTCCCATGCGCAGCGTGCTTCCGTCCTCTCTGAGGTCTGGTCTTCTCCCCGGGGCATGACTGCAGAGTAGGTATCAAGTGAACAAGAACATTAGGGTCTGGTGACTTTTGTTTCTTCCTGCTTTCTAGGAATTATCTCCCTTTTCTTTCTCTATTCCCATATCTTCAACTTGTTGTGGCATTTACTGAACACAATAAGAAACATTATCTTCAGGAAACCTCTGATTTAGCTCCTGTAAAATTACCTGAGACAATGAGTAGGTAGGCTTGGCCACTCACTTTAGTGGGAGGAGAGGAAATTGAGGAAAAACTATATGCAAATGAATATCCCAATAGATTATCATGCTTACACCTGCTGGCTTAAGAATTAAGGTAAGAGATTAATTTAACAAGCCTTAAATGAAGATGAAAATTAGCACTAGCTTTGGGTAAATCAAATTAGGTTAATGGGTGCTATTTTGTTAGTTTCTAAATTGGCTCTAAGTCAGGTAGATAATTCCCTCTAGTTTATATTGCCAAAAATAGGAAGAAAAAATAAAAACCTTCAGGTCTCAATGAAGATAATTACACCAATTTCTTAGTTCCAAGTCACAAACATGAATTTCTGAAAAATTATAGCAAACTGCCAAGGTGTTTTTTTTTTTTTTTTTTTTTTTTTTTTTTTTTTTTTTTTTTTTTTTAAATCCAAGTACATTTCCCTCTCCATATAACTGATACCACTTCCATACTTCAGTTTTAGATTGTCTTGCTGCTGTGGTTTAAATGTGTACCCCAAAATTCATGTGTTGGAAACTTAATCCTAAACGCAACAATGAGTGGAGGTGGGACCAAATGGGAGATGTTTAGGGGGTGAGGACTGCACCCTCAAGAATGGAATAATGTTGCTATCAAAAAGCCTTGTGGAGTGGGTTCTGTCTTCCTTGCCCTTTCATCTTCCACCTTCCACCATGTGAGAATGCAGTAAGAAAGTCTACAACAAATGACAACACCTTACGCTTCAATTTCCCAGCCCGTAGAACTGTGAGAAAATAAATCGCTGCTCTTTGTAAATGACTCAGTCTCAGGTATTCTGCTACAGCAGTACAAAACAGTCTAAGACACTTCCTCAGAAACAGTGTCTTGCCTTGGCTGGCAATGCATTAAGAAGGTCATTGCTGAATTTTGTGTCAGCCATTGCTTCTGGGATGCTGATGCCTCATGGTGCCTCCTGCATCCCTTTTCAACTTTCATGATTAACTGAGTTCCTACTTCTTTCATTCTAGACTACTCAGTGTGCCCTTTAAGATCTGTAATATTTTGTTTTAGCCCTATCTGAAAGATTACGTTTTTGACTCATACATATTTCTATTCTCTGCTCACAGGCCCTGATGCTAACTATGCCTTCCCTCATTCCTAACCCAGTTTTCCACCTACACACTTGAAACAAAATGGACTTGAGTCCATGTTGACAGAGGTGCATTATCTCAGAAACGTTGTACTCATGCAGTTTCGAAGAAATGTTTTTATTCAGAGTGTTCAGCACATACTAAACTAATAATAATGTAAGATGCACAGCTTACAAAGTGAATGGATTATCTAGACAATGACTCAGATTTTCTCTATGAAATATTTTCTACTTTCCTGTGTTCCTATCAACACATGTTCAAAAAACAGGGGTAAGATCAATTTTGTTCTTCACAGAAAAATAATTTTATGAACTGTTTGATGATTACACGGTTGATAACTCGAACATTAGAAGGAACATATAAAGGTAGCACTATTATTTTGTTAATGTGTGTCACTTTAGTTACAGTGTGGCACCAGGTATACTGCTGTCACCTACCTAAAAAGCTCCAGAGAAGACAAATAATCCCTTAAAGACAAGCATTTCCATCAATAGACACTTACAATTTTCTTACGAAGGACACTTGTCTTATGTGCCACACAGTGGATCACCTTGGGAGAGAAAGGAACAACAGATAAATAAAATATTTCACCTGCTTCTGTATCCTTCATCTACTAATCACAAAAAAACATAATTAACAATAACTATCTGCCCTATAATAGTATCACGGCTGGGCATGGAGGCTAACACCTATAATCCCAGTACTTTGAGAGGCTGAGGCAAGAGGATCGCTTGAGGCAAGAGTTTGAGACCAATCTGAATGATATATTAAGATCCCATCTGTACCAAAAGTACTAATAATGATAATAATAATTTAAAAATAAATAAAAAATAAATTTTATAAAATTAATATAATGGAGATTGCACTAAATGCTGAATCGGACATCTACTTTGTCAGCCCTCCAAACCCTCCTGGGTTTCCTGTTCTTTCTGTAGGATAAGTGTCTGTATGGTAACAACTTATTTCATAAGGTTGATGTAGAGCTGAATGGCATGGTGGATGCAAATATATAATATTGTACTTGACACAGAGTGGATATCATCAATTTTAATTAGTTTCCCTTATCCCAATTTTTCTTCTTGGGAATATGTATATAATCTATCATCTATCATAAGACTCCTCATCTAGAAACAATAAATAAAAGAGGTTTAACTCAACACCTATACGAAGGCTGGGACAGGAAATCTGAATAAAAATATTGCAGACATCTTTTCTTAGTTTGGATTTTATATTGACCTACAGCAAAATTCAGCCTTTGTGGTGTACCATTTTGTGGGTTGTGAGAGAGTTCCATGTCTACCAACACGATACAGAAGTTTTGTGCTGTTTCTTTGTAGTCAGTCCCTCATCACAGTTTCAACCTCTGCAACCCACTGTTCTCTGTCCCAGTGGTTTTATCTTTTATAAATGTCACATAAATTGAATCATACAGCATTTAGACTTTAGTTCTGACAACTTTTACTTACTAAAAAGAGATTGAGATTCAGTCATGATGTTGTATACATCAACAATTGATTTCTTTTATTGTGTTTTATGGCTTTAACCACAGTTTATTTCTCATTCACTTGTTGAAAGATATTTGTGTTGTTTCCAGTTTTTCATGATTTTGAACAAAGCTGCTATAAACATTCATTTGTAGGATTTTTGGTGAACATAAGTTTTCATTTCTTTTGGGTAAATACCTGTGAATAGAATTGCTGGGTGATACAAGTGTATATGAGGAAAACTGCCATATTGTTTTCTAAAGTGTTTGTAACATTTTGAATTTTCATCAGAAATGTAGAAGAAGAGTTCAAGTTATTTTATATCTTTGTCAATATATTGTCACACTTTTTCCCCCTTGACATTCTAATAGATATGTGGTAGTATCTCATTGTAGCACTAATCTGAGTTTTACTAATAAATAGCAATATTGTGCATATTTTCATGTGCTTTATTGCCATCTAATTATGTCATCTGATAAGGTATATATCCAAATCTTTTGCCCATTTAAAAATTATGTTGTTTCTTGTTTTATTTTTGAGTTTTGAGAACTATTTACATATTCTTGAAAAAATTCTTCATCAGATATGTGATTTACAAATATATTCTCCCAGTTTATGATGTGTCTTCTCTTTCTTTTAACAGTATCTTTTGTAGAGAAAAGCCTTCCAATTTCAGTACAGTTCAATTTATCTTTTTAAAATTTTAGTGATTATGCCTTTGGTGTAGCATTGTATTAGTAAGAGATCTCCAGAGAAACAGAACCAAGAGTAGGTGTACACAAGTAGAAGATTTACTTTAAAAATTAAATCATGTGATAATTGAGGTCTGGCAAGTCCAAACTCTGCAGATACGGCAGGCAGTTTGAAACCCAGGGAACAGCTGAAGTTGTGATTCAAGTTTGAAGGCCATCAAAATGGAGACCCAGGTGAGAGCTAATACTGTAGTTCAATTCTGAAGGCCATCTGCATCTACTGGCAGACCTACTCCCTACTTGGGGGAGGTCAGTATTCTATCAGTACTTCCACCTGATTCAGTGAGGCTAACTCACATTATAGAGGGCAAGCTGTTTTACTCAAAGTGCACCAATTTAAATATCACCCAAAAATACCCTCACAGAAACATCCAGTGTCATGTTTGACCAAATATTTGAACACTATGGCCAAGCCATGTTGGCACATAAAATGAACCATTGCAAGCATCTAAGAACTCTTTGCAAAACAAAAGAACATGACAATTTGTTTATATTTTCTTATAAAAGTTTCATTTATAGTTTTAGTTTCAGTAAAAGCTCAATTTGAAAACTTTGTGAAAAAATATTTTAAATAACAAAATCCAAAAAATATATACAAGATTTTTATGGCAAAAAGTATAAACTGCATTAGGAAACAGTAAAGAAAGCCTAAATAAATATTTATAAAAAGGAAGAGTTGATATAGTAAAAATATAAATTCTCCACAAATTAATCTATGCAATTCTTCTAACTTCAATAGGGTTTTATGTTTATTTATTTGCTTAATCTTTTTAAATGAAAGTTAATCTGATTCTATATTTTACATTAATGTATAAAGGAAACAGACTAGCTAAGACTATTATGTAGAAACATCTTTCCAGATAGCAAGACTAATGCTAAAGCTTTATTCAGACAGTCTAGTATTGTTTCAGAAAGAAACAAGTTAACCAGTAAGATAAAACAGATAATACAGAAATAAAACTGTTTGAACACAGATATAATAAGAATGGCATCAAAAATGAGTGGGAGGGGAGGTAGAGCAAGACTGCCAAATAAGAAACCCCACTGATCACTGCCCCACATCCTGCAAAGACATGAAGTTAACAACAGCTTCCTAAAGAACCAAGTTGAGGGCGGGGTGGGTGGCTCACGCCTGTAATCCCAGCACTTTGGAAGGCCCAGGAGGGCGGATCACGAGGTCAGGAGATCTAGACCATCCTGGCTAACATGGTGAAACCCCGTCTCTACTAAAAATACAAAAAAAGAGCCGGGCCTGGTGGTGGGCGCCTGTAGTCCCAGCCACTCGGGAGGCTGAGGCAGGAGAATGGCATGAACCCGGGAGGCGGAGCTTGCAGTGAGCGGAGATCACGCCACTGCACTCCAGCCTGGGCAACAGAGCGAGACTCTGTCTCAAAAACAAAAACAAAAACAAAACAAAAACAAACAAAAACAAAAACAAAAAAACAGAACCAAGTTAAAAACACCTTCGTAAGAACCAAAAATCAAGTGAGCTAGCACCCATAGTACTTGGTTTTAACCTCATATTGCTGAAAGAGGCACTGACTACCTCTAGCAACAGCTGAGTGGTAGGGAGAGCAGCTCTAGGTGCTGAGGGAGAGAGAACACAGTAATTGTGTGGCATTGAACTCATTGTTGTCCTGTTAGAGCATAAAGGAAAACTCAGCTGATGCCCATCCACAGAGGAAGCATTTAAACCAGCCATAATCAGAGGGGAATCATAGACCCCAATAATCCAAACTTGAGACCCCACAAACCTCGCCACCAAGGGCCAAAGTGCTCTGGGCCTCTAAATAAACCTGAAAGGCAGTCTAAGCCATAAGGACTGCAGTCGTAGTCTTGAACAAGTCCCAGAGACAGTGCACTGTGGGGGCATGTGACATACTGAGACACCAGCTGGGGCAACCAAGGCAGTGCTGGCTGTGTAGTCAGCACTACCTTGCTTTACTGGAGTTAGAGGAGGTGACAACATCTCCTCTAACTCCAGGCTATACAGCTTAGGGCTCCAAGAGTCCCCTTCATTCTGATTGAGGAGAGGAGAGAGAAGGGTGGGGAGAATTTTGTTTTTCATCTAGAATACCAGCTCAGCCACAGCAGGTTAGGGCATTGGCTAGAGTCATGAGGAAATCCTTCCAGGCCCTACCTCCCCCATGGCATCTCTAGACACACCCTGGACCAGAAGGGAAGTCACTGCCTTCAAGAAAAAAACCCAGGTCTGGCAGCATTCATCACCTGCTAACTGAAGAACCCTTGGGCCCTGAATAACCAGCAGCGATATTCAGGTACTACATTGAGGGACTTGGTGAGCCACTGAGACTTGCTAGCTTCAGGTGAGATTCAGCACATCACCAGCAGTGGTGGCTATGGGTAAAACTACTACTTGAGAAAAGCAGAGAAAAAAGTAAAAGGATTTTGTCTTGCACTTTAGATACCAACATTATCATAGAGGAGTAGAGAACCAAGTGACTCTTAGGGTCCCCAATTCCAGGACTTACCTCTTGGATGGCATTTCTGAACCTGCCCTGGGCCAGAGGGAAGCCCACTAACCTAATGGGTGAGTCCCAGGCCAGGCAGCATTCACCACAGGCTGACTTAAGAGACCTTAGGCCTTAAGGGAATGTCAGTGGTAGTCTGGCAGCACTCCTTGTGACCAGTGGTCGTGGTGATTATGGGATGAGTCTTCTCTGTCTTTGGAAAGGTGAAGGAAGAGTGGGAAAGACTGTGTCTTATGGGTTGAATGCCAGCTCAGCTGCAATACAATAGAATACCAGGTAGACGTCTAAGGTTTTCACTATAGTCCCTGACTCCTAAATGGCACTTCTGGACCCATATGGAGCCCTGGGGACTTCACTGTCCTGAAGGGAAGGAAAGAGGTAGGGCTGACATTACCCCAAGGCCTTGAGCGAACATAGGCAGTATAAGGTATGGTTATAGTAGGCCTTGGGTGAGACCCAGCACTATGCAACCATAGTAGTGGTAGGCACAGTGGCGCTTGTATTACTCCATTACCGGCTTTAGGTGGTTCCGAACAAAGAGAGCAAGAGACTCTGTATGTTTGGGAGAAAGTAAGGGAAGAGAACAAGAATCTCTTCTTGATAATCCAGGTAATTCTCTTGTATGTGATCCAAGGCCATCAAGATGGTACCTCTAGGAGTCTGCAAGAACCACAGCATTACTAGACTTGTGGTTCTCCCTGAAGCAGAAACAGCTTAAATCACAACACTGAAATCTGTTCAAATATCCAAGAAGGACAGCTACAAATAAGCCTAGACAGTGAAGACTACAATAAATAACTAACTTTTTAATGCCCACACACAAAAGAAAATCTATTATTATCAGCACCATCTAGGAAAACATGATCTCACCAAATGAACTAAATAAGGCACCAGGGATTAATCCTGGAGAAACAGAAATGTGTGACCCTTCGCGCACAGAATTCAAAATAGCTGTGTTGAGGAAACTAAAAGAATTTCAAGATAACACAGAGAAGGAATTCAGAATTCCATAAGATAAACTTAACAAAGAGATTCAAATAATTTAAAAGAATCGAGCAGAAATCCTGGAGCTGAAAAATGCAATGGGCATAGTGAAGCATGCATCGGGGTCCTTTCATAACAGAATGGATCAAGCAGAAAAAAGTATTAGTGAGATTGAAGACAGGCTATTTGAAAATACATGCCTACAGGATCTAGAAAATAGACGCTAATGGGGAAATCTAAGAGTTTTTGGCCTTAAAGGGAAGGTAGAGAAAGAGATGGGTATAGAAAGTTTATTCAAAAGAATTATAGAGAACTTACCAAATGTAGAGAAATATATCAGTATCCAAGTACAAGAAGGTTATAGAATACCAAGCAGATCTAACTCAAAGAAGACTGCTTTGAGGCATTTAATAATAAAAAATAAAACTCCCAAAGGCCAAGGATAAAGACAGAATCCTAAAAGCAGCAAGATAAAAGAAGCAAATGACATACATTGAAGCTGCAATACATCTGGAAGCAGACTTCTCAGTGGAAACCTTATAGTGGAAACCAGGAGAGACTATCATGATATAATTAAAGTGCTGAAAGAAAAAAATTTAAAAAAACTATTATCCTACAATAGTACATTCAGCAAATAGTCTATAAAACATGAAGAAGAAATAAAGACTTTCCCAGACAAACAAAAGCTGAAGGATTTATCAATACCAAACCCATTCTACAAGAAATGCTAAAGGGACTACTTCAAACAAAAAGAAAAGAACATTAATGAGCAATAATCACCTGAAGGCACAAAACTTACCGTTGATAGTAAGTACACACAAAAACACAGAATTAAGTAGAAAGACTAAACGATGAATCAATCAAAAATAATAACTACAACAACATTTCAGGACATAGTCAGTACAATAAGATATAAATAGAAACAACAAAAAGTTAAAAAGGGGAAGGACAAAGTTAAGGCAAGTTTTTATTAGTTTTCTTCTTGCTTGTTTGTTTCTTTATGCAGAAGTCTTAAGTTGTTATCAGGTTAAAATAATGGGTTATAAGAAAGTATTTGCAAGCCTCGTAGTAACTTCAAACCAAGAAACATACAATGAATACACAAAAAAATAAAAATCAAAAACTAAATCATATAACCAGAGAAAATCATCTTCACTAGAGGAAGAGAGGAATGAAAGAAAGAAGGAAGAGAAGGCTTTAGAACAACCAGAAAACAAATAACAAAATGGCAAAAGTATGTCCTTACTTATCAATAGTAACATTGAATATAAATGGACCAAACTCTCAAATCAAAAGACGAGGACTTTTGAGAAATATCTGTTCATATCCTTTGCCCACTGTGGGACATGGATGCAGCTGGAAACCACCATTCTTAGCAAACTATCACAAGAACAGAAAACCAAACACCGCATGTTCTCACTTATAGGTGGGAACTGAACAATGAGATCACTTGGACTCGGGAAGAGGAACATCACACACCGGGGCCTATCATGGGGAGGGGGGAGGGGGGAGGGATTGCATTGGGAGTTATACCTGATGTAAATGACGAGTTGATGGGTGCTGATGAGTTGATGGGTGCAGCACAGCAACGTGGCACAAGTATACATATGTAACAAACCTGCACGTTATGCACATGTACCCTAGAACTTAAAGTATAAAAAAAAAAAAAAAAAAAAAAGATGAGGACTGACTGAATGGATAAAAAAAATAAGACCCATTAATCTGTTGCCTACAAGAAACAGACTTCACCTATAGACTGAAATTAAAGACTGAAATTAAAATGAAAGACTGAAATTGAAATGAAAGACACACAAAGACTGAAATTAAAGACTGAAATTAAAATGAAAGACACACAACGACTGAAATTAAAATGATGGAGAAAAATATTCCATGTCAATAGAAACCAAAAAATAAAAAATAAAAAACAGGAATCACTATACTTACATCTGACAAAATAGATTTCAGGACAAAAACTATATGAAGAGACAAAGAAGGTCACTATATAATGATAAAGGGGTCACTTCAACAAGAGGATATAACAATTTTAAATATATATGCACCCAATACAGGAGTACCCAGATATATAAAGGAAACACTAGAGCTAAAGAGAGATAAGCCTAATACAATAATAGCTGGAGACTTCAACACCCCACTTTCAACATTAGACAGATCTTTCAGGCAGAAAATCAACAAGAAACTTTAGAGTTAATCTGCACTATAATGGCCAAATGGATTTTTGGTTTATTTACAGAACATTGTATCCAAGAACTGCATTCCTTTCCTCAGCACATGGATCATTCTCAAGCAAATACCGTATATTAGATCATAAAGCAAGTCCTAAAACTTTCAAAAAATTGAAATATTATCAAAAAGTTGAAATATTATCTTCAATTATATTGAAGATTATCAAGCATATTTTCTGATCACGATGGGATAACCCTAGAAATTAATAACAAGAGGAATTTTGGAAACTGTATAAATACATGGAAATTAAACAATATGCTCCTGAATGACCGGTAGGTCAATGAAGAAATTAAAAAGGAATTAGAAAAATTTCTTGAAATAAATAGTAATGAAACAATATACCCAAACCTAGAAATCAAAAGCAGTACTCAAAGGAAAGTTTATATCTATAAGTGCCTGCATTACACAAAAGGAAAAGCTTGTAGTAAACAATCTAATGATGCATCTTAAAGAACTCGAAAATCAAGAGCAAACCAAACTCAAAACTAGTAAAAGATAAGAAATAATAAAGATCAGAGCAGAAATAAATGACATCGAAATGAAAAAAGCCATAAAAAGATCAGTGAAACAAGAAAGCTGTTTTTTGTAAAAAAAAAAAAAAAAAAAAAAAAAAAAAATTATAAAAAAAGCAATTTTGTAAAAAAAGAAAATTGACAAACCTTTAGCCAGGTTAACTAAGGAAAAAAGAGAGAAGATCCAAATAAATAAAATTAGAAATGAAAAAGGAGACATTACAACTGATACTGCAGAAATTCAAAGGATCATTTGTGCTACTATGAGCAGCCATATGCCAATATATCAGAAAATCTAGAAGAAATGGTCAAATTCCTAGACACATAAACTTCCAAGACTGAACCAGGAAGAAATCCAAAAACTGAATAGACCAACCACAAGTAATGAGATTGAATCCACAATAAGAAGTCTTTCATTAAAGAAAAGCCTGGGACCTGATCGCTTCACTGCTGAATTCTACCAAACATTAAAGAACTAATATCAAGTCTCCTCAAACTACTCCAGAAAATAGAGGAGAGGTGAATACTTCCAAACTTATTCTACAAGGCCAGTATTACCCTGATACCAAAACCAGACAAAGACATATCAAATGTGTATACAGGCCAATCTCTCTTTTTTTTTTTGAAACGGAGTCTAACTCTTGTCGTCCAGGCTGGGGTGCAATGGAGCGATCTAGGCTCACTGCAACCTCCTCCTCCCAGGTTCAAGAAATTGTCCTGCCTCAGCCTCCCAAGTAGCTGGGATTACAGGCATCTACCACCATGCCTGGCTAATTCTTGTATTTTTAGTGGAGACAGGGTTTCACCATGTTGGCCAGGCTGGACTTAAACGCCTGACCTCAAGTGATCCACCTGCCTTGGCCTCCTAAAGTGCTGGGATTATAGGCGTGAGCCATCTTGCCTGACCCTCTGATGAATATGGATACAAAAATCCTCAACGAAATATTAGCAACCTGAACTTAACAGTACATTAGAAAGAGTATTCATTATGATCAAGTGGGATTTATCCCTGGGATGCATGGATGGTTCAACATACACAAACCAATTAATATGATACATCATATTATATCAGCAAAATTAAAAATAAAAACTATATGATCATTTCAGTTGATGCTGAAAAAGCATTTGATTAAATTCAACATTCCTTTATGATTAAAAATGACTCAAAAAACTGAGTATAGAAGGAATACAACTTAACATAATAAAAGAAAGCCATATATGACAGACCCACAAAGTCTATATAATACAGATAGTATTATACTGAAAGGGGAAAAACTGAAAGCCTTTTGTCTGCAATCTGGAGCATGACAAGGATATCCACTGTCACCACAGTTATTCAATATAGTACTGGAAGTCCTAGCTACAGCAATCAGACGAGAGAGATATAAAGGGAAGCAAATTAGAAAGAAAGAAGGCAAATTATCCTTGTTTGCTAATAATATGATCTATATTTGGAAAAAACTTAATGACTATACAAGAAACCCACTAAAACTTTTAAACAAATTCAGTAAAGTTGCAGGATACAAAATCAGCATACTGAAATCGGTGGCATTTTTATATGCCAACAGTGAACAATTTGAAAAAGAAATCAAAAAAAGAAATCTTATTTACAATGGCCACACATAAAGTTAGATACACAGGAAATAACCAAAGAAGTCAAAGAGCTCTATAATGAAAACAATAAAAGACTGATGAAAATTGATGAGGATACCAAAACATGAATAAAAATTCCATGTTCATGAATTGGAAGAATCAACATTGTTAAAATGTTCATACTACTCAAAGCAATCTATAGGTTCGATGCAATCCTTATCAAAATACCAATAACATTCTTCACAGAAATAGAAAAAACAATCCTAAAATCTATATGGAACCACAAAAGGCCCAGAATAGCCAAACACATGCTAAGCAAAAAGAACAAAACTGGAGGAATCACTTTACCTGATTTCAAGTTATATTACGGAGGTATAATAACCATAGCAGCATGGTACTGACATAAAAAAGAGACACATAGACCAATGGAACAGAATAGAGAACACAGAAACAAATCTACACAACTACAGAGAACTTATTTTAACAAAGGTGCCCAGAACATACACTGAGGAAAATACAGTCTTTTCAATAAAGGGTGCTGGAAAAACTGGATATCCATATGCAAAAGAATGAAACTAGACCCCTATCTCATGCCATATTCAAAAATAAAATCAAAATAGATTAAAGACTTACATCTAACAACTCAAACTATGCAACTATTACAAGAAAGCATTGGGGAAAACCTCCAAGATATTGTTTTGGGCAAAAATTTCTTGAAGCAACAACCCACAGAATGAGAGAAAATATTTACAAACTATCCCTCTGACAAGGGATTAATAATCAGAATATATAAGGACTCAAACAACTCCATAGGAAAAAATCTAATAATCTGATCCAAAAAAAGGAATATTTGAATAAACATTTCTCAAAAGAAGACATACAAATGGCAAATCAGGCACATGAAAAGTTGCTCAACATCACTGATCATCAGAGAAATGCAACTAAAAGCAACAATGAGATATTATCTCACCCCCATTTATATCGAAAAGACAGGCAATAACAAATGCTGGAGAAGATGTGGAGAAAATGGAAAGTTGTACACTGTTGACAGGAATATAAATTAGTACAACCACTATGGAGAACAGTTTGGAGGTTCCTCAAGAAACTAAAACTTGAGCTACCATATGACCTAGCAATCCCACTACTGGGTATATACCCCAAAGAAAGGAATCAGTATATGGAAAAAATATCCGCACTCCTGTTTGTTGCAGCACAGTTTACAGCAGCTAAGATTTGGAAACACCCTAAGTGTCCATCAACAGATGAATGGATAAAGGTAATGATGGTCCCATAAGGAAAGTATGTGAATATGGCTCTTGCAAAGGATTAACTATTGTAATTTTAGCTTATGCTCTGTATTCTGTTTTCTATGGAATTATTTAAGCCTTTTTAGTGACCTTTGTCCTGGCCCATTTAAAAACTAAAATGTAGTATATATTGAATAAAATGGAAATATCATTATTGCTTCATTAGGGAAAAACTGTACATAGGCATTGAAAGAAGGATAAAACCAAGCAGTTTTATCAGGCAATTGTAAAACACCAAAAATATAGATTTGTTTTTGATATGTAACACACTAAATGTATTTTGTACAGCATCTGGTTTAAAAGGTGACTTACTAAGTTTACCATTACTTGGTTTGTTCTATATACAGATTATGTCCAATGTATCATTTTGAAGTAAATAACCTTATTTTAGTAAAAGAAGAAAAAAAGAAAAGAAAATGTGGTACATACACCCAATGTAGTACTAGTCAGCCATAAAAAAAAGTGAGATCCCATTATTTGCAACAACATGAATGGGACTGGAAATCATTCTGTTAAGTGAAATAAACCAGACACAGAAAGACAAACATCACATGTTCTCACTTATTTGTGGAATCTAAAAATCAAATCAATTGAACTCATGGACATAGAGAGTAAAAGGATAGTTACCAGAGGCTGAGAAATATGGTGAGGGCGGGTAGTTGGGATGAGAGAGGAGGTGGGGATGGTTAATGGGTCCAAAAAATTAGAAAGAATGAATAAGACCTACTATTTGATAGCACAATAGGATGACTATAGTCAATAATATCGTAATTGTATATTTTTAAATAAAGAATGTAATTGGATTTTTTGTAATTCAAAAAATAAATGCCTGAGGGGATGGATACCCCATTCTCCATGATGTGTTTACTTCACATTATATGCCTGTACTAAAACATCTGATGTACCCCGTAATTATGTATACCTATTATATACCCACAAAAATTAAAAAAATATTCAGTAGGAAAAGAATGGACTATTCAATACATGATTCTAGGACAGCTGGTTATCCACATGGACATGGAATTAAATGAAGTTGGATCACTTGCTCATAAACTATTTAAATGTTAAGTCTGTGAAATTAAAACCTAAATCTAAGAGGCAAAATTTAAAGCTGTTAAAAGAGAATTAGGAGCATATTTTAGTAAAGTCAGAGAATAAAAGGATTTCTTAAATAAGTTACAGAAAGCACACACTGCAAAGGAAAAGAATGGCAAAGAATATTAGGATAAACACTCATTAAGAAAATTCTGTGGGAAACATACACACACGTGCATAAAAACACCATTAAAAGTGAAAAGGTAAGCCACAAACTGGAAGAAGATATTTGTAACTTGTATAACTAAGGATTAATGTAAGAATATATGTAAAACTTCTATAAACCAATTTTTTTAAAAAGACAAAACAATTTTTAAAAATGGCAAAACATACAAATAAGCAATTCACAGATGAGGAAACTCAAATGTCCAGAAAATACAATAAAACATGCCTAGCTTCATCAGAAAAATGCCAGTGTAAACCACACTTTCAAACATTTCATCTACATTAGACTGGCATAAATAACAATAATTGTGATAACAAATTTTAGGCAATTATGTGGCACAAATGAGGTCTTTACAATTCAAAACTCAAAAACAATCTAATAACTGTTTGTTTTTCATTATTCACTTTGCAGTAAGATCTAACTTGACTTAACCTTATTTGTAAGCAAAATCTGATCCTAACTGATGTTAAGATATTTATATTTTTTAATCCTACTTGTGATTTTTTGTACCTTTCATTGCAAAAACGCTAACGTTGTATTGGATTCTGCTGCAGTTCCTGTTGGGTTGTTACATGATATATGGGGATAACTATCATATCAACTTCTAAAAGCTACACATTATAAATTCTAAAAAAATAACTGATGGAAGAGTTCTGCATCAGAGGTTGAAGACTTGTTCAACAATTTGGCACCATTTAGAAAAGACTAATAAAAGTGTCTATCTCTTGAAGCAATTACATTCTTAGAAATTCTAGTATATGCGTGTTAAGATACATGAACAAGGATGTTCATAGCAGCACTGTTTATAACCACAAACAACTGGAGACGACCCAATGTTCATCACCAGGAGAATGCCCCAAAATACATAAAAATTTTAGACTGCGTTAAAAATTATCAAATCCTTGCCACAAATTGTCACATGAATGGGATTTATAAATAAAAACAAAAGGAAAAAAGCAAGTAGCAAATCAACATCTAATGTTTCATACCGTTTACATAAAGTTTAAAATATGCAAAATAATATTTAAAATTCTTATTTTTAAGGATACAAGCTATGATGGTTAATTTTATGTGTCAAATTGACTAGATTACGGACACCAGTTGTTTGGTCAAACACTAGTCTAGATGTTGTTGAAAAGGCATTTTTAAGATGAGATCAACATTTACAATCAATTGACTTCAAATAAAGCAGATTTCCCTCAATAATGTGGCTGAGTCTTTTCTAGTCATTTGAGGCCTTAAGAGCAAAGACTTAGGTTTCCCAAAGAGAAAGGATTTCTGCCTCCAGGGTGCAACAAAGAAATTCTGTCTGAGTTTTCAGCCTTCAGACTCAAGGCTGCAATATCAACTTTTATCTGGATCCCCAGCCTGCCAGCCTACCCCTACATATTCTGGGCTTGCTAGCTCCCATAATTGTGCAAGACAATTCCCCATTTCCTTAAAATCTCTCTCCTTCTTTTCATGCATGTGTGTGTGTTTGTGTATATGTGTGTGTGTGTGTGTCTATAAAACCAATAGGGAATACATATATATAACCAATAGGGAATGATATATATATACATGTATATTTTTTATATATGTATATTTTTATATATACATATCCTATTGGTTCTGTTTTAATCTATGAACTCAAATGCAAATGTATATGTAATAAAATTAGAAAGAGATTTATGGAAATGGTAAGAAACAAGATCATGATTTCATCTGTTAGGAAAGGAGGTACATCTGTTCTGGAAGGGATATACTATGGGTTTAAAATCTATTGATAATTTATTTCTTAAGCCATGTGGTAACATTATAGTATTAATTTTTCCTATCTGTATGTCTAAGCATTTTATTATAAATTTTTTTAAAATTTAAAAGATAAGGCCAGACAAAAGACATTTGAAGATAATAATTACGGGAAAAAAACTTAATTGTATATCTAAAGGAAAAATTTCCCAAGTGAATTTTAAGAAGAATATTGACTTATAGTAGAGATTTAATGAAAGCATTTAATACCGATAGTTTATAGCCTAGATTTTTCAAATTATTTATATTACCATGATGAGGCAAGGTGACTCAGTAAGATAATTTTCTGATGCTTGTTCTGTCACTATATTTATTCAGATAATGATACCAATATCAATACAGCAGCCTAAACTGCTAATGGCCAACAACCTGTAGTTCTGCTTGTCCAACAGTGCTCAAAAGATCAAAGTAGTGCTTTGCTGGTGTGGCTAAAATCTAGACTAGCTTTAGCCAAATAGCGAGCCAGAACTAGTGCTGTTACGTTTTTAATTCCTGATTATTGTGTTGATGTCAGTGCCAATCTCTATACATACCTGAAAGGTATGGAGTCTTCAAATATCTATCTGGTTGTTTAGAGAATACTCAGTACATGAAAAGCATTCATAATGAAGAATAAAGTTGATAGTTCACAATTTTTTAAATATTTGTCATGTCTTTCTACTGTCTCTTTTACTCTCTAGGAAATGATTGAATGGAAATTAATACAAGTGGGATGAAAGAGTGGCATCTGTTTACATTTGGATAGCCACATCAGAATTTGCTTGAATAATATTTCTGGGGTTAAAAAAAGCTTATAAATTATTCCTTTAGGTTCTCAATTACTTATTCTCAAATGGAAGTATACGCTTTTCTGATGAACATTCCCAAATGCTGAGTTACCTATGATAAATTTTATATTTGAGGTTTCATTTTGATGCTAAACTTAAAATATTACTATCAGTATATATTTATTAAACACTGTATATCCAAGTACTACACCACAATTTCTCTGCCCATATTTGGGATTGCTTTTAAAAAATAATCAAAACCACATGAAATATTGTCACCACATGAAAGATGCATGAGCTCACAGTACACCATTTACAGGTAGTCAGAAGAGAGAAAAATGTGGTAGGAAGATTGTGTTTTAATGCAAGACAGGATCACATCAATACAGCAAACTGAAAAGTTAAATCTATACTAGAGAAAAATGTCCTACTTTTTTGCAGCTAGTGGAATTGTTAACATGAAACAAAAACATTTTGTTTTCCAAACTGCATAAGTAATCAAAATTGATGTATTTTTAATGCACATTTTAATAATGTAGCAGTGCTAACTTTACTTTCATGTGAACAATTTCAGTTTAAAGATTTATCAATTGATATTACATTTAAATTAGCACCTGCAGCTCACTGGTAAATTCTGATTAAGGATGTGTGCTGATTGAAGTCATTGCTATCATCACATTAGTATTATTAAAGTCAAAATGCAGATATTGCTTAAGCGTGGAACTGAACTTGAGGTACTGTTTCCCTACCATTAAGACCAACATCAGCTATTAACTTTAAATCAGACAAGAACAACCATTACAATATATTGATGTTGCTTTAATTTTATTAGTTTTGTAATCTTTATTTTTATAATTTGATGAGATCTATGTGTCCACGCATTAAAGTAAGCACACATAATTTTAAGATTGCATCAACTGAATTGTATTCTAATATGCACAGAGTTAAAGTCATAATACTATTTACACACAGTGGACAAGTTTATGACTGTCACTGAATATAAAATATTTAATATCTACAATGTGTGGCACTGGACCAGGTGACTTAAATTCTGTGCCCAATACACCAATAAGTTTTTCTGCTTCTACTTTTCTTGATAGTCCCTTAACATTGATACTCTTAGTTTTCCAGTTAGTCACTAGATCATGGTCAAAAATTCCATTCAAAAAGAAAGCAATGCTGGCTTTAGAAAAAATGATTAATCATTTTTCACTTCAGAGACTTTAACTGACTTTTTTCAGAGGCAGACTTCTTCAGCAAATGTATTTATCAATAATGTTGAACTATAGTTACATACTACTCAGTTTGCAAAGCAAGTACACATGGTTTTGGACGTCTATATGCACTGACTCCATTTTAAGAAGGACTCCAGAATACCCCAACCCAGGTTTACACTCCTCATAAGTACCCATAGAACTAGTTCCCCATCGTTTAGCTTGCAGCACCCGTATGCCTTTCAGTGACTTTTGATGAATGTCGTGTCTGAACCAAAAATCTGTAAGCCTCTTCAGTTTAGGCACCATGCCATATTATTCTTTGAGTTCCCAGGGTTTAATGTAACACTCAGAGTTTTTTAAAAATATATTTAATAAATATTTAGTGAACAAATTAAATGGCCAAGTCTACTAAACTCTGTGAGAATTTCATTATCTTAAATGTATTGGTGGTGTTCCAATTACACTAAGCATTTTAAATAATCTCACTGGCTATATGGATTGATAAATTACCCTTCATAGTAGAACTACATGTACTAACCAATTTTATTACATTTTTATTTTCCCTGGAAATGATGTTAACCCCAAATTATTTATATCAGAAAGATAGACAGAAGAAAAATGACAGATAGACATATGATTAGGTAGATGATCGATACCATGTAACATTAATATTTTTGATTATTCAAGTCAATCCAATAAACATTTGTTGAACACTTACACTGCATACGCTCTGTATGAGAAGCTATCAGCATGACAAAAACACATATAGGGTGTCTTTACGAGCAGCTTAAAATTTAATGGGGAAATGTACAGTATGGCATAATGAAAAACAGAGTAAAGGTTAAACAAAATGTAATGGGAAAAACTTGGAGACAGAGAATAACCTCAATTGAGTGGTGAATGGGAATGGTAATAAGGAATGTTTTCACAGAGGGGTGCCTTAAAAATGTTTTTGCATTAGTATAAAACATCTTTACATCAATTACTCTAAGATATTTTACATTGCATAAAACGATTTTTTATAAACATAAAATTTTACCACAATAAAAAAAATATTAACCTGAGCTAGGACTTGATATAAAACATTGTTTATGTTGTTCTTTTCAATTGTAATAGTCTTCAGTTTGCACAATGTTTGAATGTGTTTCTGCACTTTGGAATGCACATTTGGAATAGAGACACATTTAACATTGGTTGTAAAGGCGAGGTACATGCTGAAGCTTGTAGTTATTTTACAAGTGAGAATATACTGAAAAATTTCTCTCAAAGTCTCAGAAAAAAGATTTAGGTTTTACATTTCAGAGTCATGGGCTACTGATCTAACTATAACATGTTCAAAAAACAGATTTTACCCTTGTTTTCATCCAAAAGTTAATCAGGACTACAAAAATATAAACATATTACCTTAGGCAAACAAAAGGTAATCCTTCTCAATAATTAAAATAGCTTTGTAAAAATATGTAAACATAATATGTAATCATTATATAAGAGTCAGACAATATGGAAAGGAAATGAAAACTACACATAATTCCACTAACCTGAGATAGTAATTGCTAACATTTCACTGAATAGACTTCCAGCCATTTCTTCTATAGATGTATAAGTCGCAATGAGATTGACTCACACTGAGGCACATACACACATACAAATAGAATACTATTATACACACTGCTCTGTTAAATGACTTTTTCACTTGGAACATATAATGGTCACCTTTTAGAGTCAAATTTCTCAATAGAGCATTTTGGTCTTAATATATTTTAATTTAACAGTTGGTTCCTTGATAATTTATAGCTTTTGAGAAATCTTTTTAAAAAATTTCCTGCTACAATATTGCAGAAATAATGAATTAAATTTTCTCTCAGTAGTTATGTACATATATTTTTGTATCTAATTAGTTAACTCCATCTGGAGAGTTATAACAGTTCAACTTTTGTTAAATTTTTGCCCCAATATTTGTCACAAAATAATATACTGAATAGCCACTTTCTCAAATACTAAATGGTAAAACATATTATATTTTAACAAATATTAATAAATTAATAATTAATAATAAGTTAATGACAGATATCAATAAATCAATGAATAATACATTTTAATAAATATATGATATTTTGTATTATTATACATTCCCTATTTTATTTTCTTGATATGTTTGTTTCTTTAACAGTATCATATTTTATGTATTGCAAATTTATAATAAATCTTGCAATGAATTGAATTTTTCAGCCTTTTATTAACTGTTATTAAAAGGTTATACTTTTAGGTCACCTTAGGATTATTTTGAGGAAAAAGTTTTAAATAATAATTTGTAAAGAAATGATAATTTTTTAATTCTATTATTAAGTTGAATTTTTTTTCAGAATATATTTGCACCTATTGAAATGGCCTTCAACTTGTTAGCGTTAACACACTAATACTTGTTAATATGAAAAATTGTAAACAGATTTTTAAAATTTTGAACTATACATTCAAGAAAAAAGTTACATGGTATATTGTTATTTTTAATGTCATGATGTGTTTGGCTTACATTTTTCTTAGGATTTTTTTCCTCTTATATTCACAAGAGATTGTTTTGCATTTCTTTTCCTTTGTCATGAGGTTGGTTAGTGCTGTCTTGGTAAAAAGAATTGGGAAGTTCTTTATATTTGACTTCATACTTTCAAACTCACCATTATTTTTTAATCTTTCTTCAGACTTCCCATAGGTTCAATCTCAACTCTAAGCTATTCTAACGCAGTAAAATATAGCAGTGTACTGGCTCGAGTTGATTGGCTCACCCAGTTCCAGACTTTATGTAGTGTAGCTTGTTTTGCTGCAGAGGCTAGAAAGCTAAAAATGAAATAGGCCAGATCCTCCTTGAAGAAAGAAACAATGTAGCTTTCATTTCAGCCTTTTAGAAAGAGGCTTTCAGAAAAAGGAAATTAATCTGTATTATTTTCATTGGAGTTTATATTTTTGTAAATGTTACATTAAATAAGCGGAAAAAAATAATTCTGGAGTTTAAGTAGCATTTAATGTAGTCACCATTGTATTATAGTGTTGTAAATACTGCCTTTCTTTTTCTTTCTTTTTTTTTTTTTTTTTTGCAGAATATTTTCATTTATATGAGATCCAGACTGAATGAGAAAATATGGTTCAAACTGTGAGAGAAGTTTTAAAATTTAAATAGTGTTACATGGCAAATAATGAAAGTTAAAAGTGTACTTCTGTAGAGCTTTAAACATGACCAGCCTCGGGGGTTTATAGCTCTTTTCAAAACATCATTTCTGAAGCACAGAGATACAATGCAATTAAAAAGAAAAGTGCACATTTTGCAGTCAGACCTGGATATGAATCCCAGTTTTGCCACTTACTGACTTTGTAACCTTCAGCATATTGCTTAATCTTTCTCAAACACAGTTCTGTATCTATATATACACAAAGCAGAATATCTAACCATGAGGTTACTATACAGATAAAAGCAGAGAATATACATGAAATCACCATTATCAGCATCAGGTGCAAAGTGTGCCTTCAATAAATAGCATTGTTTTCTCACAATTTGGTTTTAAAATATCAAATTCTACTTACTCAGAGACGTAGATTTAAATCACGTTTTTTCTTTGGGTTTGATTCACTACACTCCCTTATTAAATTATTATATACTTCTAATTATTTACATATATGAAGGAATATGTTTGTCAGATCTTCCCCCAAAAATACCTTTACAAGTGGAGGGGGAACATTGAGGGAAACTATATTAGAAGAGAGCCTGATTACTGTTATGGGAGAGAGCTGGGAGGGAACAGGTTTAGTGAGATAATAAAAATAGGTATAAGAAGAGCTAAGAGTCGAGGAAGAGAAACTTGGGCAAGAGGAAGATAAATTTTGCCTACTTCATACCTTTCCCTAAGCACAAGGCTGATGAAAAGTAACTGATTTTTGGAAGTGAATCCTTCCTTTGACCGTTAAGTCCGCAGAGAATAGAATAGACTAGGAAGATCAGAATTTTTTCCAAATACTCCAAGTGAAGGAAAGTGCTGAACACTTAGTAGATTCTCAATAAAACACATTGAATAAATTATTATTCAAATCATTATGAGCCAGGAGAATAAAAATGTGTGCTTTCCTAATTTTTCTAAGAACTCTTTATAATGATTTTTTGTTGCAGTAGGAAAATATGATCAAATAAGTTTTCAAAAAATGAGGAATATAGGGGCAAATTTACTTGCCTAGCGTGAGGAAGGAAGTTGATAATAAAAGGAGAATGAACATCTATTAATACGTGTTTGTATTGCACTTTACCTATGGCTCCTGAAAAATAACCTTAAAAACTAGAGTTCAAAAAGTGAAAACTTTCAAGTGGTTTTATTGAAAGATACTGACTTAAAATAATCATCAAGTCCATTTAAAACATATCTTGATTCTTTCAATCTCCTTAAATTATAAAAACTCATTTGTAAAACCTTATTATAATCATCATCATTGAATGCTCTTGGAGTGGGGAGTAAAATGTTCCTACTGCTAAGCTATCATCTGTAAGTTTTGACATAAAAGTATAGCATATAAAACTGTAAAGGTAATTAGAGATTTTTTTTATCCTAGTGCCTTTATTTCAAAGATAAGGAAACTGAAACCCAGAGGCATTAGTTAACCAGATTGAGGACATATAACTAGCATAGCCAAGACTCATCCATAGGTATTCTGACTCTCAGACCCCCATCCTTTCCATAATTGTCTGTCACTTTGTATATAAATAATTAACAATATTTTGGGCAACTCTAGGTGAGAAACTTAGAAATCAAATTATGAGAAAAAGAAATCAGCATTTCATTGTATTGACAAATTACACACACACATACACATATATTTTTATGTATTTGCATATATACACACATGTGATTGTAGTGGAATAAGGAATTCTGAGGTCTGAATGCATTCTTTGAAGTAGCTAGGTACATTGAGCAGGATATTTAACTTCATTAAACAATGTCTTCATTGGTTAAAAGGGAATATAACTGTCATCCTGCTTCTTTTTGGTGATGATCACAGGGATAATATGTGTGGATATTTCTTGTGAATTCTAAATTGTTAAGCAAATGTAAAGGATTAGCAAGTCTTCACACACGGTGATACTATAGTAGTGAGTGGAATGAAGTATATACTGCATTTCTAACTGTGGTGTGGAATGAGACTTTCTTTAGACTCATTTTCCTCTGCTTGCTGGAGAAATAGGTTGCCTATTTTATTAAGCAAAGTGATCAATTCTAGCAGCTGCAATGAAAAAGGGCTTCAAAAATTGCAATGGCTTTTCAGAAAAGCTTACATCTTCTTGAAAACTGTGATGCTGATTGTTGGGAAACATTTGGACTTAGAAAACAGGGTTCACCCAGCTGTGACAACCATCTCAAGACATGGCTTCCAAGCCAGAAAGAGAGATGAAAGAAGCAAATTGTCTCCTAACTGCCTTAGCGCAGAACTAATACTCATAGTTCTTCTTCACAATTCACTTGCCAGAACTAGTCCCATGACAACTTAATTGCAAAGGAAGCTAGGAAATGTAGGAGAGTACTCGGAGAATTTGGTGAGCATTATTCGTCTATGGCACATCTGTGGGCCAGGGGTATTAGTCTCTTCACTCACTTCTGGTGTCAAAACTTCATGAGATAGATTCCTTCATCCCAGGCCCTACAAAAGTAAGGGATAAATGGATAGAATCACAAAATAATCATAGTCAGGGAAATTCAAACAGGAAAATATTCCTAACACTGGATTCTGTCACTTGAGCCACAAACAAGGAATGCATGCTTATTTTTTCATTAATTGTTTAAATGTATATACATGTATGTGTATGTATATATATGATGTACATATCTTTTAATATATATTTTGCATTTATATATCATATAAACACAATATATTTTTCATTTATATATCATTAATATATAATATGTCTATATATTATCTCATATATTATTATATCATATAATATCATTAATATATAATAAATCATATATACACACACTGTATATATGTATTATATAATATTGTTATAATAGTATATATGTATCTTATATATAATATAAGATAATATATATGTTATATCATTAATTTCATTTATATATTATATCATAAATACACACTATATATACACATCATATATACAAGGTATTATATATGACCAGATATGATATAATAATATATAATATATATGATATATGATAAATGATATGTGACTATGTATAAATGATATATAATATTATATATTAATGTTAATCAAATAGTAATGATATGAATGATTTTTTCATTACTATGAATACTGAATAATGTATAATATGTATATTATACATATTCATTAAAAATATGTATTAAATGCCTCTACAAGCTCTCCACTCTACAACCTAGAAAAGATTCCCTGGTCTGTGAATTCCTGTCCTCTGACCTCACCTCATTCCTGTCCTCTGACCTCACCTCATTCCTGTCCTCTGACCTCACCTCATTCCTGTCCTCTGACCTCACCTCATGCCGTAATCCCTTGATTATACTCCAGCAACTTTGGACTACTCTCGATTCCTCAATTCTAGAAATTATAGAAAAGCTTATTTCTGTCTCTGCGACTCTATACTTTCTAACCATTCTGCTCTGAATGTCCTTCACCTAGGTCTTTGCTTGGTTGCTCTTTCTCATTCTCTCAATTTTGGCCCCAGTGTTGGTCTCTTCCTTTCTTAAGTTGCTATTATACATTACATAATGTTACTTTTTAAATAATTGATAAAATTTGTTTAAATTAATGTATTTTCTGTCTTTTGTGATTATTTGTGTCTCTTAAAGTTACCCAATTTATTGTCAGCTTTGTTAAAATAGGGACTGTATTAACCTTTTCTAAATTTTCCCATAATGCCCAGCGCATGATAAAACGTCATTATTGTTGCACTGAATTTGTCAGCTAGAAGACTATTTAATAATTTAGGCATTTGGTTCTGAACTTGTGATAAAAAGGACATGAGAACGTGCACCTGATTAGGTGAAGTAGAAAAGGGAACTTGATAGTTTTAAATGAAGCAGCATTGCTTCTATTTGTTGGTCAGTTTTCCTGGCCTGTCCTTTTCAAATTGCTGCATAAGCAGGAGGCCACTATCCCAAGTGAATTAACGCAAGAACAGAGAACCAAATGCTACATACTCTCACTTATAAGCAGAAGCTAAACATTGGGTAAACGTGGACATAAAGATGGCAACAATAGACATTGCGGACTTCTTCGGGGGGCGGCATGGGTTGAAAAACTACCTCTGAGGTACTATGCTCACTATTTGGGTGATGGGATAATTAATACACCAAACCCTGGTGACATGCTCATTTACCTGCGTAGCATACCTGGTCATTGGAGAGACCACGGAAGAGAAGCAAGGGTATGAATGCCTTTTTAGAAAGGAGAACTTGTGGCTTCTCTGAAACTATCTAGTGAATGCGTGTACTTGTGTAAGAAAATGATTCTAACATGGGGTTTCATGGAAACAATGTCTTGGTAGAGAGAAGTTAAAAGGCAATCACAATATAGAAAATAATATATATAAAATATAAAATTTTAAAAATTAATCAAGTGATTGGTACCTGTGGATTATCAGTTCATTAATTAATTCAGCATAGACTTGTGCATTTATTACCTTCAAAATCCCATTGAGAATTGTGAAAGCTTCCTTAATCTGTCTTCATGTAACCTATTCTGTGTAATCACAGCTCTATTCTATGTCTATATGCATAGTAAATTCTACCAGGTTATAGGCTAATTTCTGGAGAGTCAGTGTACTTGAGTTGCATTTTACCAGGAATTGGTTCCAAATCTGTTCTATTAATAATTGTATATGCAGATTAAAAATAACTGCAGGCCAGGCACTGTGGCTCACGCCTGTAATCCCAGCACTTTGGGAGGCCGAGGAGGGCAGATCACGAGGTCAGGAGATCGAGACCATCCTGGTTAACATGGTGAAACCCCATCTCTACGAAAATATAAAAAATTAGCCAGGCATGGTGGCGGGTACCTGCAGTCCCAGCTACTTGGGAGGCTGAGGCAGGAGAATGGCGTGAACCCAGGAGGCGGAGCTTGCAGTGAGCCAAGATCGTGCCGCTGCACTCCAGCCTGGGCGACAGACTGAGACTCTGCCTCAAAAATAAATAAATAAATAAATATAAATAAATATAAAAATGACTGCAAAAAAGAGTGCTTGTTTCCATGGAAACTTCTTAAATGCTTGGGACAGTTTAGGTAAGCTGACTTGCTTAAACGTTGCTATCAAATAAGGTATAGAAAAATAACTGTCAGATTGGTGAAAAATGGAAAATTACCATTTGAAAACAGTATGATGAGCAGATGAATGCAGCCCCATATTAACTGAGCACTACTCACGACAGCCAAGTTATGGAATCAACCTAGATGTCTACCAACAGATGAATGGATAAATAAAATGTACTATCTATACACAATGGAATACTATTAAGTAGCCTTAAAAAAAGAAAGAAACCTTGTCATTTGGAAAAACATGGATGGAATTGAAGAACATTATACTAAGTGAAATAAGCCTGGCACAGATATGAAAAACACCTCATGTTCTCCCTTATATGTAGAATCTAAAACAATTAAACTCGTAGAAACAGGAAGTCAAATGGTGGTTACCAGAGGCTAGAGGGTAGTGAGAATGAGGAGATGATGGTCAAAAGGTACAAAGCCTCAGTTAGACAGAAGGATTAGACATTTTTTGAGATCTATTGTACATCATGGTGAATATAGTTAATAATAGTGTACAGCACATTAAAAATTACTAAGCGAATGCATTTCAAATGTTCTCACCCTCCAAAATACTAAGCATTCGAGGTGATAAGCATGTTAATTAGCTTAATTTAATTATTCCACATTGCATTCATAAATCAAAACATCACTTTGTACCTCATAAATATATCTAACTATAAAATTTTCATTTACAATAAAAATTAATTAATTAAAAGATCCTAGTTGGATTCTGTAATCGCACTGCAAAAATAAAAAGTCAGAACTCCAATTAGCAGATAAAAATTCAAACATATGGATCCTAGTTCAAAGGTTGTAACGACATGCACATTATTAAATGTTCAAATTATGTGTCTGTGTGAAAAATAAATCATTAAAATGTGTTTTCCCATTAAGTGATTTTTTTTCCTAAATAATCAGTTCATTAGCTCTAGATAGGAGATTTTCAACTCTATTATTTTTATTTAACTTATTGAAAAAAATAGACCTTCGTGGACCTGTGTAACTTGACCCACTGATAACAAACAAAGCAAAATTCTGCTAAATTCTAGGGTGGTGTTCTTCCATTATATGAAAGTGTGTCCCCTAATCTATATGTTATAATTCTTGTATTTTAGACCCTTATTTTAATTCTGAGAATGACTTTATAATGCCATTGCTAAAAATTGCAAGTTGATGTTTACTGTGGGGATGTGGGGATGCACTTCACATATCCCTTCAGGGGAACTTGCAGTGGAGGACACCCTGACTGTCATACCTTTAAATATACTTCAGTCTTAACACCAAGGTATTCAGCAAGATTACTTTTCCTGCAAGATGTTTCCAGCCAGTGTGGGAACACACAGTGGGGAATACTAGAGCCAGATAACTATCATTCCTGTGGGACTCCTATAATACACAACCTTTGTGTCTCGTGGGAAAACTGTAAGAGATTCCATGTAGGCTGGCACTGAGGAACTACACTATAGTTTGAGGCTCTTTCTTTCTCATCCTTTATTTGCTCCTTTTTTTCACAGGGGTCATTCATGCATCATAGTCAGAATGCCTTCTCTGTCCACATTTGCTCTTTCCTACTTCATCCTTCAAAGGCATTCCCCCCAGTAAGTTGCATGTACATCAAAATCCAGTTTTAATGTTTGCTTCTAGGAGGACCTAGGCTGGAAGCTGGTACTGAGAGTGGCCTAAAATAGTAAGTGGTAAGATGGAATGTGGACATTTCTCATTCACTATGCTGCTGATAACATATACTATCCTGAGTGCCCTATCTTGAGTACAAAGGGGGGCAAGGCTAGTTCCTAACATAGGAGGATAGTCTAGTTGCTGAAGAGTTCATCAGTGAAAAAGATGTCTCAGTAAAGGAGATTATTTTTGCCAGTGCAATGATTCAAGCATTTAAAAGATATGGGGAAAGCAATGTCTACAAGGACACTGGAATTGGCCATTTATTACTAAGTTGTACTGATGCCAGGCAGAAGGTAAAGAGAAACTGAGAACTATTGACAAGAATAAAAGGCTAAATGTAAAAGCAGAGGGCTTCTTTGGTTTACAAAATGGCCTTTATTTCCTGAACAGGAGACTTCTGAGGAGAAGCCTGGGATGTAATAGTTGAGGTCTTGGAGCTTTGGAGACGGTGCTAACTGCTTAGCTAAGGCTGAATTGTTTTGCCAAGGTAGGTGTCTTAATCCATTTTGTGCTGCTATGACATAATACTTTAGAATAAGTAATTCATAAAGAACACAAATTTATTTCTCACAGTTCTAGAGGCTAGGAAGTCCCTGATCAAGGCCCTGCCCGGCATGTTTGTGTCTGGTAATGGCCTAGTCTCTTCTTCCATGAGGGTGCCTTGACCACGCGGAGTGGTGAGGAGACACTGTTCCTCACATGGCAGAAGAGCGAAAGGGATAAGAGATGATGAGAGAGGGTAAAAGGGACAGAACTTGCCCTTCATAAGATACTCACTCACACAATAATGACGTTAGTCCATTCATGAGGCCAGAACGCTCACATACTAATCATCTCTTAAAGGTCTCACCTATTAATACTGTCACAATGACAATTAAATTTCAATGTGAGTTTTGGAGGGGACAAACATTGAAATCATAGCAGTAGAAATTATTTCATTTGGGCATATGTCCTAGGTTTATGGCTCTGTAGACCCTATCTGAACCCCTAGAAACTGCAGATTCATAGTAGCAGCCAGAATGTGAGAAGGCATAGGAGAAGCCACTTTCTCTTTCTTAAGACAACATATCTTTCTGATACAGAAATTGTCCCATTCATTTTTCTCATACTCAGGCCAATACCTATGATTAACTTACAACATATTTGGACACATACAGAGCCTAACAAGGAAAAAGAATCATATCCTGAAGAAGCTGCAAGAATTAGCTGGTATGTTTCTGTAGAAGCCATGGTGACACCCCTAGGATTTGATTTTGATCAGGGGCCTGGAACATAAGATTGGACAAGTAAGGATTTATTGATTTAGGGACAGTTTCTGGGGGGACATAGGATTTAACAACCTGACAGGAACCCCAGGAGCTACTAGGGTAGCTCTTAAAAGCCTGGAGAAAACATGGTTCATACTGAGAAAAGTAGAAAAGCCTAGCCAACTGAAGAAGGAATAGAAGGATTGAGGAAAGAGGATGTACTGGCTTGAATATATAAAATGAAGCCAGAAAATCCATCATCAAATTATTATGCTTCATGGAAAAGCTCCAAAACATGCTATTTGCCAAAGCCATAAAGAGTGTGCTGGTGAGAGGGCTATAACCTCACTCAATTGTTCTTCTGTGGCTCTTCTCTTTAGGCTAGGGCTAATGGTAGGGTAGGTTTTACAGAGTTAGCATGTTAATTGCCAGGAGGATCTGGCCTCAAAGTAATAGAGGAAAAGAGACTGGGCTTCTCTGACAAGAAAGTTGAGAACCACATTATGACAGTAAGTAGAAAAGTCAGAGAGAGAGCCAAGGGAAGGTGACCCTTCCAGGAGTTGTGCAGATGGTTAATAGAATATGGTTCTCTTCAGTGCATGCTATGGATAGTAACTGAGTGCTGTTTAAGATCTACAATCAGATGACAGCAATAATGAAGAGGCAGCTATTTTGAAATTATTATTAACTATAGTGGTATATTTCAAAATAGCTAAAAGAGGGATCGTAAATGTTTGTACTACAAGGAAATGGTAAACATTTGAGTAAGGGATATAGTTATTAGCTTGATTTGATCATACTGCAATGTATACATGTAGAAAGCATCACATTGCACTCCATAAATATATACAATTATTATTTTTCAATTAAAATTAAACTAAAACCAAAAAAGAATGGAGAAGAAGGAGGCTGAGGGCAATCAATTGCTCTAATAAGATGTTGCTCAGTTCCACGTCCTGAGCCAATATTCAGATCTGGAAACTACTCTCTGCAGTCTCTTCCTATAAGCCACTATCCGATGAAGGAGACTTTACCATCATGACCTAATTACTTCCAAAAGGCCCTGCCTCCACATACCATCCCACTGGGCATTAGGACTCCAACATATGAATTTTAAGGGGACACAATCATTCAGTCTGTAGCCCCCTAAGTGATTGTGTATCCAGAATGTCCACTAGAAAGCCCATCTTGAGCTGGGCTTATTATGTCATAAAACACCGATGCTGTAGCAGCACACTATGAAACAAAACAAAACAAAAAATAGTGCATCTGCTATTGTGCTCAAGCAAGACTAGAGAATGCAAGTCAACTGCACCGCTGGGTAGCACAGACTTTCACATCACCTTTCACTATAGTACTTCTGTGTGTCACCCGTAGATACAGAGGAAAAGTCCTAAATAACCAGCTGAAGGAAAAGAAAGAAGTCTCTGCTTGGTTAAGGTTGGGTTAAGGCTGTATTAGGTCATTATTTGGGGTACAAGCTAAAAATGGATGGTGGTTGCATCACAGTGACATCTGAGGATAACCTTAAAAAAAGTAGTGAAGGGTAAATATCCCAATGAGTAAAGGTGGAAATGGTTCACCTGATCTTCTCCACTTTGAAGTGAAAATGACTGAAAGTGAGAATATATGTCAGTGGCCTCGAAGGGAAAGGATTAGAAAATCGCTGATGAGGAACTGTGGAGTAGAGGAATGTGGTTGAACATATGGGAGTGCATGCAAAGTGTGAAAGTTTTTGTATTACATATAAAACACACCAAAAAGCCTAGAAATTTCATCGACCATGGAAGAGGCACTGAAAAGCCAAAGTAGACAAAAGGACTGGGCCAATTGATGTCAGTCAGTCCTTGTCAACGTCCTTCTTAGTCCTTCCTTCTAAAGGAGAAGCAATATTTCTGGTGAGTGAGCCTGAAGAAAACACATATAACTGTTTTGCTCAACACCAGGCAGTAAATTTTGCAGAACCAAACCATTTTGTGGGTGAAGTGGTGGAGAAGGGGATATTACAACTGCCAGAGACTGACTGGAGGAAATTCTTAGAAGGCCCAACTTGCCTAATGCGCCCAACAATACATACTTCAACAACTCTGACAGTAATGAACGGAGTTTATCTCTTATCTGCCAGACTCCTGTGCCCATCTCACCTTTGGCTTTTCATGTGAAATGTACTCATTAGCTTCTCAAATTCAAATAACTCACAAAATAGAAAGTGAAGACTACTGAATAGTCCTCTACATATTTTTCATAAATGTGATTTTATATCGGAAGAGTGATATATGAGGAAAAATAGCCAATAGTTCACCTTGCGTCTCTTATTATTATCTTGTAGGTGGTTGAGTGTTTTTTTCCTTTCTCCTTTCTATGTAAGACTTTATTTTTAATAAGGTAGAAATTTAAATTATTCAAAAATTATACTCCATGTCTACATTTATTAAGTTTTAAATTCTAGAACACGGGGATCTTACAGTCTCCTTAGAGCAAGCAAAGTCCAGAATATATACTTTTTTGGCAGTAGGGGTAGGAAGAAGCTCCTGCATTCCCCAGCACAGACAGAGTCACCTTAATTATGCCAATAGGACCTGAGCTGAGTGAAGAAGCTTCTTTCCTGGCCACCCCTTGGGTAGTCATGTACTGCCTTTAAAGGCCTCTTATATTCTTCATTCATTTGTTTGATTTTATAGTTAAATTGCAAGATTTTTAAAGGTGGTAAACCACATGTGTATTCATATTATCAAGGGAGGGCATTTTTAAAACCTCTAGTTGGATAATACTCTTTTTTTCTTCAAAATCAGTGAAATACATTTTTTTTCACCAGAAAGTTGTTGATAGATTAAACACATCAAAGAGAAGCTATTCTGTTTAAAAAGTAAGGGGATACCACAATAGCACATTTTTTTTCCTTGAAGCAACCCTATTAAACTCACAGAATTCGTGAGAGTACAGTTTGAAGACCACTGATAGAACATCCACTCCTTACGTTAAAGGTGAAGAAATTTAGAGGTGCTATGTATCTACCACAGTATGAGGCAGTCAGCAAAACTGTTGAGTAGACTAAATATAAACATTGTTTAAGATAGTACTTTTGTGTCTATAATGGCATGTGTCACCTTTGAAAATGGCACAAAGAACATTTACTTTAGACTCCAATAAACCATGGAGTCTCCAAGTTTGTTAACTCCTTCAAGTCTCAGTTTCTTTAATTGTTAAACGAGTGTTAACCCTATCTCATATCATTTGTTCTGAGGATTAAGTTAGAAGAAACATAATGGCATCTATTGCAGGGCCTGATTATATTAAAAACTTGAACACTGTTAGCTTCTTTCTCTCACTTAATTTTGCTTTTGCCTTGGATGGTACATAATGTCATAGTGAAACGGATAAAGAACCCTGGACCATCCCAATACTCCTTTATTATTTGTCAGTTTCTTTATTAATAGAATGGCGATGGACTTGACATCAAAAACATTATGACAAGACACTTAACCAACAAAAAGTTGATGGCTTGTTAACCATTTGCCCAGATGGCAAAATACTGATTTTGCTTATTTCATGGATAGTCTTATAGTGGGGAAATATAGAAAGAATAGGACTGTGGTCCTGAAGAAAAAAAATGAAGCATGTCTGTACACAACCCTTCAATAAAGAGTATTCATGAATATTTATATTATTTTTTAAAAATATATTTGGAGTCTTTTATAAATTTATGAAAAAAGAAACAAGAAAAAAGTGAAACAAACAAAACTTTAAGGTAACTGACCACCCTGACGTTTTTGTAAAGGCTTTTGAAAGCCATTAACACTTTTTCTTACACATCCTGTAGATGATTCACAAACACCAATATTATTTTATTTACATTGATTCTATTTTTCATTAATGAAAGGAGAAAATTTATCTATGTCAAAAATGTCAATATAAGTCAATACAAAGAATTGACTTAGCTTTGTTACTCCCTAAGTGCTTTCCAATACTCAGTAAGAAATATCTAGACCAAGAACAATGAACACACAGTCCATTACCTCATAACCTTAAAAATACTTAATGGCTTCCTGGCACAGTATGAAGATACTTCCTATTAAGAAAAAATAAAAGTTGCTATTTCAATATTGCTACTTTGTATAAAACAAACAAACAAAAAGAGAAGCAAACATATATCTATATATTTCAAGAATATGAAATACATTGTTTAAATATATTACAATGTTTGCTGTTTTGAATATTATAGTGTTCACTTTTAAACATTGTCTCTTCATAATCTGTATTTTTGCTAGGGGCTGCCATAACAAAATACAACAGAATTGGCTTAAACAAGAGAGTCATTTTCTCATGATTCTGGAAGTGGGAAATCCAAGATCAAAGTTTGACAGGTCTAATTTTTCCTCAGGTCTCTGTGGCAGATGGCAGTCTTCTGTGTCCTCATTGTGGCCTTTTCTCTGTGCTATTGCATCTTGTGTCCCATTCTCTTTTTTCTGAGGACACCAGTTATATTAGATTAGGGTACATGCTGTTGGCCTTATTTTAACTTAATCATCCTTTTAAACACTCTATCTACAAATATAATTGCTTGTGTTAGAGGACCTCATTTAACTTTGATTATTATTTTAAAGGCCCTGTTTCCAAATATGGTTACATTCAGAGGTTCTTGGGGTTGTGACTTCAATATATGAATTTTGAGAAACACAATTCAACCCATAATACTTTTCAATTTTCACATTTACAGAGTGACTAATATACTAATTGATGAGTTCCACAATCGCTATTGGATGTAAACATTTGATTACCATTTCAGAGACTGGTTTAGGCTAGTAGGTTGGTGGACTTCTTCTGTCTATGCCCAAGGAAAGTTTCCACCTATGCTCTGTAAATGTATCAAGAGAGATGGCCAATTTGCTCATGGTCTAAGTATAAATATTTATTTTTGTGCCTATGTTTCTTTCTATGTGGTCCTGCATAATCCTGTCAAAGACCTATGGGTAGGAATTTCCAAATTGTCTGACTTCTCCAGAGACAACTTGATAGTTGTGAGTTGGAACATTGTTGTGCACAATCTGTGTAGGTGCACGCACATGGGCAACTGTATGTGTAGCTGCAGGATGTACATGCACACTTCTTTCTACAAGCTCTTTCATTTTCATTTTCCCTTTTGTTTTCATTTTTCATCTGAAGTCCCTTTTTAAATCCTTCATATTATGTACTCTTTTTACTTTAGAACTCATCACTTTTGCAAAGTATAACAGAGTTTCTGTTCCACGCCCAGTTCATCATGTTCTTGCAACTTCTACCACTGTGGATGTGAGTTGATATTAATGCAATCTTACTCTGTGGCTTAGCCTTCTTTGGACACTAATATAGGTAATGTGTGGATTTCATTTCCCCTCTTAGCATGATAATGTGTTAATAGAAATAATTGGTTCCTCAAATATAATTCTTTGATCACTAGTAAGGCTAGTGCTGGCTTTTCTCCTAAAGCAGTGGCTTTGAAACATTTTGGATCACGACCCACATTCAGATTCAGCAAACCGACACCTACATATCAACAGTGCTCACTCGACTCCACTGGTAGTTGTTGTCTTGAGTTCAAATGAACAGTCAAAATCATGAGACACAATAGATTTTACCCAGCATTGTCTACTTATCTTTAAGAAATAATACTGGACAGGACGAAACACAGCATGAACAGAAACAGCAAAGTGGGGGTTTTGTGAGTCCCAGGCCCAACTTCTAATGTTATAATTGTTCTATGTTTGAAACATGCAAAGTCATGAGAGATGAAGCTGAGCATGAGCAGATGAACTTGACTCAGGGAAAGCTCTGAAATCCCTTCAGCTTGTATATTAGCTAGTCACATAGCCCTCAGGTGCCTATTACTAGCTAATCTTGGGAATCCCTAGGGAATACATTGCTAGGGACCACTTTCTGGAGCAGCTTTATCTCATCAGTGCCAGGTTTTAATTAATCAGCCTTGGCCACAAGGGACATGTAGTTGATCTGTAACATAGTTCTTGGCCAATTTCTCACTGGTCTTGGCAAAGAAAATCTAGCAAATATAGATGGTTGAAATGAAAAAAATAGTAAATTATGTTATCTTAAATGGTGGAATTCAAGTTGGACTGTGACACTTTATGTTCAGTCTTGACTTAGACGTTATTCTCATGATTGCCCTTTTTACTTTCTTGTCATTTCCCCACTACCACCACTCTCACTATCTTCACCACTATCACTATCATCATTGTCATGATTAATTCTTACTGACTATCCTCAGGGTGCTGCCACAAAAGCTCAGATAATCTCTTAGTCTGTTTTGTGCTGCTCTAATAGAATATCTGAGACTGGGTAATTTGTAAGGAACATAAGTTTATTTCTCACGTTCTGGAGGCTGGAAAGTCCAAGATGAAGATGCCAGCATCTTTCAGGGACCTTCTGGCTACATCGTCCCATAGCAGAAGAATGGGAGGGCAGTGAAAGGGCAAGGGAGAGAAAAAAGAAGGCCAAACTGTTTTTTCACAAGAGACCTACTCTTATGATAACAGCATTAATTTATTCATGAGGGTGAAGTTCTTATGGCCTAATCACCACTTATTAGGCCTCACCTCCCAAAACTTCTATTGGAGATTAAGTTTTCAATGCCTTCTTTTGGGGAGACACTATCAAACCATAACAAAATCAAAATGTAGAATGTACGAAAGAGCTGCTTTTCTACAACCATTGTCCTTTAAAATGGTTGACCCCAATGATATACACATGACTTTTAGTTAAAAAGTTTGGAACGCACTGTTTTTGAATTCTCACAAATCTAACAAAGAATAGATAATTTATGAAGAGATACGAATATAGAGAAGAAAGGCACTTAATATAACTGATCACAAAATGCTTCATATTTAGACAGCAAAGCAACACAATCTAAGAGAGGAAATTGAAATAAAGAAGCAGAAAATATGTCTCTCTTAGGGGATGGGGAATGGAAGATACTGTGTCTACAGATAAGGACACTGATGACATGGTGATATGTAAGGATTTACAAATTCTAAAATATTATTTCATGTTGCTTATAATTTCTATTATTAGAATAATACTTCTGGGTTATGCACACATAAACACACACATGCATAGTTTTCAGAAGAAACAGTTTTGGTAAAGGTGGGCTTTGTGTTCCTTTAAGTACATTGCAGGCACAGCTGAGCTGAGATAAAAGGGGCAATGGGGACCTGGCCTTATAATGTTTCTCTCTCCTTGAGTTTTTCTTCTGTTGATAGAACTGGTTTTCTATCTATGTTTGTGATGGTTAATTTTATGTGTCAACTCGACTGGGCCATGGTGCCCAGACATTTGATGAAACATTATTATGCATGTTTTCTGTAAAGGTGTTTTTTAGATGAGATTAACATGTAAGTCAGGGGACTTTTGAGTAAAGAAAAGAGTCCTCTATAACATAAGTGGGCTTCATCCAATCAATTGAAGGCCTAAATACAAAAAAGACTCAACCTCCACAACAAGAATGAATTCTACCACAGATGGCCTTTGGACTCAAACTTCAACTCTTCCCTGAGTCTCCAGCCTAGTGACCAATGTTACAAGATTTTGGATACAATGAGCCTCCATAATTGCATGAGCCGATTCTTTAAAATGAACCTCTGCTTATATATACATTTAGATATTAACATATAAACACACACACTTATACCCTGGGGATTCTGTTTCTCTGGAAAACTCGGGGTAATACAGATTTTGATACTAGGAGTGGTTCTATCAGCAAGTAAGTTTTTAGTGAGTATAGTTTTTTTCTTTTATTAATAATGAAAAGTACAGTTGACTCTTGAACAATGCAGTTGTAAAAGGCGCCAACCCCCATGAGGTGAAAAACTCTCATGTAGCATTTAACACCCTTAAATTTTAACTGGTAATAGCCTACTGTTGACCAGAACCCTTATTGACAACATAGTCTATTAACACATATTTTATATATGTATTATATGCTTTTATATAAGAATTATATACTTTCTTAGTAACATTGTTTTTCCTCTAGCTTATTTAACTGTACAATTGAATTTGTACAATTAAATAAGCTAGAGGAAAAACAATGTTACTAAGAAAATTATAGGGAAGAGAAAATATATTTGCTATTTATTATGTGGAAATGGGTCATCATAAAGGTCTTCATCCTCATTGTGTTTACAGTGTGTAGGCTGAGGAGGAGTAAGAAGAGAAGAAATTGGTGTTGCTGTCTCAGATGTGGCAGAGGCAGAAGCAAACTCAGGTATAAGTGGACTCATGCAATTCAAATGCATGTTGTTCAAAGGTCAACTGTATTTGCAATTGTGAGAAAAGCATAAACTCTGCTGTCAATTTTTGTAATTTGGAGGAAAACATGGTTTTGTTTTGCAAAAAAGTTGAGTTGTGTAATTTTCTTCCTTCCTCCCTCCCTCCCTTCCTTCCTTTCTTTCCTTTTTTTAAAATAATGATGCAATGATTACTCAGCTGGAATGCTGTGACTCAGAAGTGAAAAATTAGTGGCTAATAAATAAAGGCAAAAATGATACTTGAAATTCACAATACGTAGTAATTCGCATGGGTGGTTAAACCTTAGAAAACCTAGTTAGGATAAAGTGTCTAAGACACAGCTTTGAAAGTTTAGCTTATTGTCTTTATCATATTTGTGAAAGGAGTCATAATGCTTTATTTGTCAAGATTTTATTAGTTCTATAAATTTTTTTTTCAAGAAGTATTGTGCCTTGTTAAATATCTGGCTTAAGAAAAAAAAGACATACATTTTTCTGTGGTTCTCAGGATTTCATACAATTTCTTTGTTAATTCATATATTTGAGAATGTTAGAGGCACAGTGTGAAATTGTTGTCTGTAATGATAATGGGTAACCATCAAAGATCCAATCATAAAAACATAATAGTGATGACTTTTCTCAACATTAATAAAAACAAAATTTCTTTATCTTAGAGATTTCAAGGTCTTGTAAACCAAGGAATGCATTTCTCACAGGAAAAGCAATAAAGTACAAATTCACCAAGTGACCAATTATGAATTTCTCAGAGGGCAATAAACTTTCTTCATATTTCCTAATACTCAAGCAAGAGTCTGTTCTATGTATCAAAAGATACTAAGAAACGTTTATTAATGTGACTAGTTACTACAACGAAAAATTCTTATTCTTGACATATCACATATGGAAAACTAAGTGGGTAGGCCAATTTGTATTTCAAAAGAATGGAGTTAGATAAACCTAAATGTAATGTTGCTTTAAGGCAGATATTCTGCAGAATCAAATTAGGTTTAGTAGAGACATTTTAAAAAATCTCACCATAGTGGACTTGTGTGTCCAACTCAAGTGGTATTCCAACAATGCTCATCCCTTTACTTGAGAGTCGCTCAGTACTGAGACCTTGATTTTAATATGCATGCTGTGTGACATTCCACCGGGTGGCAGGCTTAATTCTATGACCTGGTGATTCCCATGTCACTTTTGTTTTGTACCTTTCCTGGTGACTTCCTTCTTTGACTTATCCTAGGAATGACAGCTCATGCCTGTTCAGTTCTACCCCATATATTTTTTTCTAGGGTTTCTCAAAGTTATTTTTTCTGTACTAAGCAGTCTTTACGAAGGCAAATGTCATATGAGGTGAAGCATTCAGGAAAACTTCTCTGTATGTTATTTAACACTTATGAAAATTTTTCCTTCTCTGTTCACACACTTAAGCTTCTTGATATTCTCCCTGTTTTAGCCTGCATGTTAAATTAGACAACTTTAAGTAGAAGTCACACAATTTTTTTCTACTAGGCAACAGGAAAAAAAACTTTGAAAACTCAATTTTATTTTTGTGAGGTTAAAGAACAGAAGGATAGGTAACATGAATGATTGGCTGGAAAAAATATATTTTATTAACACATATTTATTTATTATATTAATTATACAAAATAAAATACATATAGTGGTACATACATGTTGATAAAACTTTTATTTTATTTTATTTCTATAATTTCAACTCTTATTTTAGATTTGGGGGTATATGTGCAGGTTTGTTACATGGATACCTTATGTTGCTGAGGTTTGGGATACAAATGATCCTATCACCCAGGTAGTGAGCATCGTACCCAACAGGTGGCTTTGCGACTCTTGCCCCCCTCCCTCTCTCCTCATTCTAGTAGTTTACAGTGTCTACTATTGCTGTCTCTATGTCCATGAGTACCCGGTGTTTAGCCTTCACTTGTAAGTGAAAGTCTGCAGTATTTGGTTTTCTATTCTTGTGTTAATTTGCTTAAAATAATGACCTCTGGCTGCATCCATATTGTCAACAAAGAACATAATTTCATTATTTTTTATGGATCCACCATGGATGGGTACCTAGGTTGATTCCATGTCTTTGCTATTGTGAATAGCCCTGTGATGAACATGAGTGCTTCTATCTTTTTGTTAGAGCAATTTATTTATTTTTGGATATATGTCCAGTAATGGTATTACTGGATCCAACAGTGGTTGTAAGTTTTTTGAGAAATCTCCAAACTGCTCTCCAGAGTGATTGAACTCATTTATATTCCCACCGAAAGTGTATAAACATGTCCTTCTGTCTGCAGCCTCAGCCGCATATTTTTGTGTGTTTGTTTGATTGGTTGGTTTTGGTAGTAGCCATTCTGACTGGTGTGAAATGGTATATCATTGTGGTTTGGATTTAAATTTCTCTGATGATCAGTGATGTTGAACATTTTTTAATACATTTGTTGGCTACTTGTATGTTTTCTTTTGAGGAATGTCTGCCTATGTCTTTTGCCCACTTTTTTAACAAAGTTGTTTTCTGTTTGATGAATTGTTTAAGTACCTTGTAGATTCTGGATATTAGACTTTTGTTGAATGCATAGTTTGCAAATATTTTCTCCTACTCTATAGCTTGTCTGTTTATTGATAGTTTCTTTTGTTGTGCAGAAGCTCTTTAATTAGGTCCCACTTGTCAATTTTTGTGTGTGTGTGATTGCTTTCTAGGACTTTGTCATAAATTCTTTTATAAGGCCAATGTCCAGAACAGTTTCCTAAGTTGTTTTCTCTGATTTTTACAGTTTGATGTTGTACATTTAAATGCTTAATTAATTTTTGTATGTGATGAAAGGTAGGAGTCCACTTTCACTCTCTGTATATAGTTAGCCAGCTAACCAAGAACAATTTATTAAATAGGAAATTCTTTCCTCATTGCTTACTTTTTTTTGACTTCCTCAAAGATCAGATGGCTGTAAGTGTGCAACTTTATTTCTGGGTTCTCTCTTCCGTTCCATTGGTCTATGTATCTTTTTTTTTTTTTTTTTTTTAAACCAGTGCCAGACTGTTTTGGATACTGTGGCCTTATATAGCATAGTTTGAAGTCAGGTAATGTGATGCTTCCAGTTTTTTTTTTTTTTTTTTTTTGAGACGGAGTCTCTCTCTCTCCCACAGGCTGGAGTGCAGTGGCTCTGTCTCCACTCACTTCAAGCTCCACCTCCCAGGTTCACGCCATTCTCCTGCCTCAGCCTCCCGTGTAGCTGGGGCTACACGTGCCCGCCACCGCGCCTGGCTAATTTTTTGTATTTTTAGTAGAGACGGGCTTTCACCGTGTTAGCCAAGATGGTCTCGATCTCCTGACCTCTTGATCCGTCCATGTCGGCCTCCCAAAGTGCTGCGATTACAGGCGTGAGCCACCCCGCCCGGCCGCTTCCAGTTTTTTATATGTGTCTGTAGGTTTGGTTCGGCTATTTGGGGGCTTTTCTTGGTTCTATATGAATTTTAGAAGAGTTTTTATCTAATTCTGTGAAAAAAATGACACAGGTAGTTTGGTAGGAAAAGCAATGAAATGCGTAGATTGCTTTGGGCAGTCTGGGTATTTTAATAATATTGACTCTTTTAATATATGAGCATAAAATGTTTTCTCCATTTATTTGTGTTATCTCTGACTTTTTTCATCAATGTTTATAGTTTTTCTCATAGAGAGCTTTCACCTTCTTGGCTAGATGTATTCTTCGGTATTGATAAAACTGGTCTTAAATATATATGTTTGTAATGGTTAATTTTAGTGTCACCATATGTGTGTGTACACACACATACATACACATATATATAGTCACAAATTATATGATATATGAGATATGTTTTAGCATTTTATGAACATATTCATATCTGATCAATGAGGTTAGCTTTGCACTGTGGATGTTTCAGAAATATCTCTGAAGAGGAGCAACCACTGCACAACTATGCCACAATTAATTTTAGAGTTACTCATGAAGGTAGGTTATAAGAAAAATAATGGGAAAAAATATCTGTATGGTAGTGGAATGATCATTGGTTACATGGTATTTACAATAGTTGAATGACATACAATCTTTCTACAGCCAGAAACGAGGAGACTAAAATTAGAGAAAGCCATAGCTTTTATACATATGAAAAGTTCCTTATTCAAAGTTTTTCTGTTTCTACTTCCTTATTTATGTGGGCTCATCATTTCACAGGGAACTGCTAACTCAGTGGATACCATCTCCACTTTTAGTCTCCGTGAAGTGGCAATTTATTGATGACACAGTTGATGGAGCTATTTAAAAATAAAGTTGTAATAAAGAGTAGAAGAACCAGCTTATTTTTTGAGGTCTTTGGATTCTTTGGGGAAAAATGGATTATAGCCTGGGATGGCATTAAGAAAGCTAAGCTGCACTAGCTATGTGACATCGTGCCTTTCCCTCACCAGCTGTGTGACACTGTGTAAACCACTGTATTTCTCTGTTCATGAGTTTTCTCATATAAAATGAGTCTTGGACCAATTCATTGCTAAGGTCTTTTCCAAGTCTAACATTTTATATTTAAAATACTTATGAAATTTACCTCTGAGCTCTTCTTCAACTACAGATAACTCAGAGTCTTTGTTCCCTTGATAACCTTGTTGATTACTACATTTTTAAGAGGCTAGAGAGTGGCACAGCAAGGCAAAGTGACTTATTCAAGGACACACTTTTCAAAAGGGCTAAAGCTAGAATCTATTCTGTTGCATTCACTTTTTTTTTTTTTAACAGATAATGATGCATCTTTGCATCCTGCCTTGATTATATAAACTGGAATACAAATGTTCACAAAACATTATCCACATTCCAGAGCTATAATTTTTTAAAAATAGAAGGCTCTTTTCAAATCTGCCAGTGCATATTAAAAGTATTATCCTTATCAAGGTAATAGGACAACAATGCAGTATACAGAGGGAAAAGCAATAATGTGAATAACTCTTTGACTTCCCAAAAGCCAAGGCTAATCTTTACGTAGCCAAACTTGTTGAGTCTTAATGAAGGCCTGGTCTGGGCTGAGGCTTCCCTGGCTCCCTGTAGCAGTTGGCATGAGATGCTGAAGGTTTTTGATAAATTTAAGAAACATTCTCTGTGAGATTTAATGTTGCTTTCCAAAAGGTCAAGGAGAAACTGAGAATTCTTTGCTCTGTAACTTTTATCCATATCCACAGAATCCTGACCTTTGGGATTAGCAGAATTTTTAGGATTAGAACATGTTAGGGCAACTGAATATAAATTGATGGCATGTCCCTATTATTATAATGATAATTATCAGTTCCTGATTATTATAATGAATTACCATGTATTTCCTGACCTAATTCAACACAGTTTTTTTCTTACATTAACGGAGGTCAGAAGGCCTAAAATCAAGATGCCTTCTGTAGGATTTAGGGTAGAATCCATTGCCTTGCCCTTCTCACCTTCTAGAGACTATCTGTATCCCTTGGTTTTGGCTCCTTTCCTCATCTTCAAAGCCATAAATGTGCATTTCAAATCTCTATCTAACACTGACAATCCTGCCACCCTCTTATAAGGACTCGACTGATTATATTGCAGCCCCCCAGATAACTAGAAATACTCTCTCCTCAAAATCCTCAACTGAGTCACATCTGCAAAGTCTCTTTTGCTATGTAAGGCAACATATTCACAGGTTCTGGGCATGTGGATGTGAATATTTTGGGGGACCATTACGTATAATAAACTGAATGGGTCCATCTGGATCTGTTCTACCCTCAGAACAGTGTTTGGTAAGTTGCTCGTGGATCTTCAATTAAACAAAAGCAGATTCTCAGTTGTTTCCCAGGAACAATAGCATCTGAGTCTTACAAAGAAAGTCAGACTGCAAAAGCTCTAGGAAGCTAATGGACATAACACAGATGACAAATGTTAAACACTCTGGGAAGCCACTCAGAAATTAGAAGAGTCAGTAAGCTTTGATAATGTTCAAATACTCTTTTACCTTTAAGCCAATTCAACCCCAAAACACATCAAGCCTCCTATGGTTAAGGCATGTTTCTGCTTCAGGGCATACACTAACTATTATTCCTGTCTGGAATCTTATTTTCTCAGATATTTACATGTAATCCCTTCACCTTCTTCAAATCTTTGTTTAAATGCCAGTTTTTAAATGAAGTTTGCTCTGATCATGTTAAAATTGCAAACTATCCCTTTCTACATAAGTCTAATCCAAATTACTCTGTTCTAGTTTGAATTATTGTATTACTTATTGCTGTCTTATAATTATATAATTTAACTTATTACGTCTACAGAGAGTGCATTATCTTCTCTTACCCTCTCAGTCTAGAAGTTAAGTTCTAAGAAATAAGAGTTTATTATTTGATGTTTTTCACTGAAGTATCCCATGTGCTGAAAACGGTGCCTAGTGTATAACAGATGCTCAATAAAGACTTTTAATGAATATATTAACTAAAGATGAATCCCAGGCACTTCGCTAAAATGTACTCCAATTAGCTTGTTTCCAGTTGTTCTCCTATTTTAATTGTTCAAATTTTATTTGAGTAACTATTCCTGTTTTAATTGATTCCTAAACCATAGTTTGTCAACTGTTTTTGCTCTTCTTGTATTTTTGACTTGTGGATCAATACTTGGCACTCACAAGGAAACAGGCTCAGATTTATCTCTCTAGTTCTTCCAACCTTGGCTACACACAGAAGAAAAATTTACCAGAGCTTTCGCCCTGGGACACAACACTGGCACAAGTTTACTTGGCAGAGCTCTCTACTGGGTCTACGTAGCCTGAGATTGGAATTAGACAGATGTTTCAACAACAAATGCGTCTTTAAAGTACACAGATACTGGTTCCACCAAACTTTCGGAGTCTAAAAGGAAAGGATTTACTATGCCAAATTAATAGAACCTGGCTTTGTGAATCCTATGAAAGATATAGCTATTTTCCTCTTGACCATTTCCTGTGTCATTGCTTTGTTTTCTTCCTTGGAGTAGAAATGAACATGTTTTTCATTCTTCCAAAGTGATTCATTTCTTCTGAGAGAGTTCTGCAGAGTAGAATCTCATAGATTTGCCAGCATGGTTTTGAGCCCAGTGCTAGATTATCACAAAAAAAAAAAAAAAAAAAAAAAAAGACACCACACACATTGTATGAGAGAGAATTGTTTTACAGAAAACGTTGTGATGCCAATTTTTGAAACATGCTAGTAACAGATATTAATGTTTGCCTAATTTGGTGACCTTCTAACCTTGTCTAATAACTGGTCCTATCTTTTGAAAAAAACAGTCTGTGTTAAACACATTGTGTTTTCAAAATGTGATCAACATAAATGCATAGTGGTTTTTTTGTTTGTTTGTTTGTTTGTTTTTGACGTCTACCATGTCATAAGATAGTTGGAGTGGTAAAAAGATTCACTAAAATGTTAGTAAGCAGGCAGATGAAAATATTTAATTTGGCATGTCATGTGGATCCCCAGGAAGTAAAAATCCTCATGCTGCCATAGCCATAAACCCTTTAACTCTCCCTCTGCTGGCTTCACCAGTCTGCACGCTGAGTTCACTTCTCGCATGTCATATTCTGCTGAAGAGAATGGAATGACAAGGCTCACTCCATGTCTGCAGCAGCACAGCAGGTGAGTTTTACTTGGATGAGCCAGAAACCATTCTCAGCCAAAGAGATGTCTTATTAGCAAGCATGAAAGGATGAAGCAAATTCAACTAAAACACAGACTACAGAAAATATTTTGCAAGCAAATCAAAAGTCATCTATATTTATTCATAGATTTCTTTATACAGAAAATCATTTGGTAGCTTAAAAATACTTATGGAATAAGAATGAGCTATAGCTCTCTAGTCAGTTTATATCATCAAAATGGCTAAAGTCTTCTTTTAAATGGAAACACATGTGCAGATAGCATATTTATATTCTAAGCCTTTATTATCCACGTATTCAATAAGTTAACCAACGCAAAATGCCAAATTTGAGACCAAGTTTTGCCCTAAGACTTTCTATGTTTCTCTCATAGTCATAAAATTTGTAAAAGTTCCAATTTTCCCGATATCTGTTGAGTAAATCGATTAATCTGAAAGGAAAATAGAACATTTCCATGATGGCAGAGAATGTCACAGGTGTTGACAGTAGATTGGAACATATCATATCTTCTTAAATACGTTCTTTTTCCACACACCCTTATTTCTTTCACTAAATCCTTAAATTTTCCAGGAAGCCAGATTAGAAGCTTTAAACGCTTCTCTTTTTTCTCCTTTGCCCCATATATACTTTATCTTTTAACAAGCCACATTTTCCAGCTTTCCCAACTCTTTTTTATTTGTCTGATCACCTTTTAGTTCCCATTCATAGATCTTCAGACCTAACCGAAGGTATCAATTGAAGGGCCTAATTTGGCTTCCTCAATAGTCTCTTGAATTTCATTTATGGCCACTTACCTGCCCTTGCTCCAATCGTCTGCCTCTCAACCTACCTTATATACTTCTTTTCCTCTGGGTAGATACCTAGTAATGGGATTGCTGGATCAAATGATAGATTCACTTTTAGTTCTTTAAGGATCCTCCACACTATTTTCCATAGTGGTTGTATTAGTTTATATTCCCACCTATAGTGTAAAAGTGTTCCCTTTTCACCACATTCATGCCAACATCTATTATTTTTTAATTTTTTCATTACAGCCATTCCTGCAGGAGTGAAGTGGTATCGCATTGTGGTTTTGATTTTCATTTCCCTGATAATTAGTGATGTTGAGCATTTTAAAATGCCTTCTTGTTGCTTGCTTTTAAACTTTTTATGTACCTCACAAGACTACATAAGCCTGGGTGCCTATGTTTCATAATATCAGGACCCAATAAGCATCATGTCTATTAATGTGTTCCAGGAGCAGAGTTTGAGAGAAGCTGTGAAATAAGTTTCATAGACATGATTGCTTCCAAAGATGCATTAACCCATACTTTGAAAAACAATATAATTTTCATAATTATGGAACTGAATGAAATGATAGCAAACAGAATATATCTAAGTGTGTTGGTACCATTTGAGTGAGCTCTGTAAGTGGAAATCAAACTTATTCTTAGTGAGTCTGGAACAAATGCCTGGGATTGGCCTTATGTGCTGTGAAGAGTAATGATGTGCAGTAATTGTATGGGAACAGAACCTTAGATTATAATGACTATGGGCCGGAAAATACAATGCCATGTAGAAATTGAATTGAACAAATATCAGTATTTTAAGCAAGAGAAGTTTGTAGGAAACACAATATCTTCAGTAAAATAATATAAGGTTAATTAGAGCTATTACCATTTATTTTATTTTAGTCATATCCTATCTCTTTACTCAATACTTTTGAAACAATATATAATGAAGGACAACAAAGTTAATAAAATAGAATTATTAACAGTAGTAGAAAGCAAGCAAATGGAAGGTTGAATCATTCAGAATTCTTGGTTACAGCTAAGAGAAATAGATCCTAGATGATGTAAGCTGAAAAGAGGTCAAAGAAACTGTGAAACTCAAGTGGTCCAATCCCCTCAGTTTTTAATTGACACAATTAAGAATGGTTTAAACTACTCTTTGAGGTCTCATAGATTAACTGTATTAATGCCATGAGTCACGAGTTTTCGTTATATTCTCTTACACTTTTTAATGTGCTTTATTTGATCCCTTGAATACTTCCTTGTGCCTCTTGGGTGTGAGCACTTTTATAAATTTGCATTCATTTTTTTTCTATTCTTCTGACATATAAGAATATATAATGAATAAGTGAAAACTGATTTTCACAGTAAAATGTATAAATAAGTGCAAATTAATTATTTGTTTTTTGAAGTAAAAAGATTTTAGAGGTCATTCTTCTAATCTTCAAAAGCTTTTGAGAAAGGGATACAAATATTTTATTGGCATTTTCTTGGCATGATCTGTTTTATTTGCCAAAGCTTTGTCATTTGTGAGTAATACAGACAAAAGTGATTCCTGGCCGGGCACAGTGGCTCACTGCCTGTGATCCCACCACTTTGGGATGCCTAGGTGGGTGGATCACCTGAGGTTGGGAGTTCAAGACCAGCCTGACCACATGGAGAAACCCCATCTCTACTAAAAATACAAAATTAGCCAGAGGTGGTGCCACATGTCTGTAATCCCAGCAACTCAGGAGGCTGAGGCAGGAGAATTGCTTGAACCTGGCAGGAGCAGGTTTCAGTGAGATGAGATGGTGCCATTGTACTCCAGCATGGGCAACAAGAGCAAAACTCCAACTCAAAAAAAGAATGAAAGAAATTCTTGCCAATAAAACTTTGATATTACAGAAATGTATTTATATGCCATATATTTAATGTTTACAGAGAAATACTTTTAGTGCTATAATAGAAACATGTCCTTTTGACTTTTTATGAAAAAAATTATGTTAAATGTTCTTATGTTTGTATGTGCAATGTGATTAATTCTCTTAGTTGTAGATTTAAGTAACAGCAAATATAATTTTTGAAGTTTGTTTACAAAACAGATATTGTCCAAATAAATAGTTGTACTTATACTACTCACCCAAGGGCCTTTCTTGACTCATAATCACAGTGTATTACAATTTCAGGAATTCAATATGAAGAATTAAGGTGTGGTGCCTACATGGATTGCTTTACTGTTAGGCTAAATGGAGAATTTTTTTAAAAATAGTTAGAATCTACTACTTTTTTAAAGGCATATTAACTGTTTCAGTAAATTAGGATCAAAGAAAAAATTACAAGGGAAATTAGAAAATGCTTTGTAATGAATGGGGAAAAAAAAAAAGCAAAATACAACATACCAAAAGTTAACAGACATGGCAAAAACAGTGCAAAGTAGAAATTTATAGCTATAAATGCTTACGTTAAGAGACAAGAAAAATCTCAAATCAATAACCTAACTTTACAACCTACAGAACTAGAAAAAGAACAAAATAAGACCAAAGTAAGCAGGAAGAAGAAAATAATAAAGACTAGAGAAGAGATATATAAAATAAAGAATAGCAAAACAATAAAGACAATTACTAAAAATAAAAATCTTTTTTTTGGAGAAATTTTAAAAATTGACAAACCTTTAATTAGATGAACTAAGAACAAAAAAAAGAAGCTTCAAATTACTAAAATCAAAAAAGTAAGGGCATTACCACCACTTCAATTGTATGCCAACAAACTGGGTAAGCAAGTTGAAATGGATAAATTTTGAGAAACAAAATCCTACCAAGAGTAAATCACAAATAAATTGAAGATTTGAATAGACCTATAATAAGTAGGGAGATCGAATAAGAAAAAAAAAAATCTTCCAACTAAGAAAAGCCTAAGACCTGATGACTTTACTAGTGAATTTGACTAAACACTCAAATAACTAAAACAAATCTTTCTCAAACTTTTCTAAGAAGTTGAAGAAGAGATAACATTTTCTATGTCATTCAATGAGGTCAGCATTACCCTGATAACAAAGCCAGACAAAAACACTACAAAAAAAGAAAACTGCAAATCAGTATCCTTCATAAATCTTAATGCAAAAATTTCAATAAAATACTAGCAAACTGAATTAAGCAGCGTATTATAAGGATTATGCACCATGAACAAGTGGAATTTATTCTTGGGATGCAAAAGTAATTTAACATGCAAAAGCCAATGAATGTCACACACAACATTAAGAATGTGAAGGAAAAAACAAAACTAAACACAGGATCTTATCAACTGAGGCAGAAAAAGCATTTGATAAAATTGCACATATTTCCATGAAAAAAAGTCTGAACAAATTAGGAATAGAAGGAAACTACCACAACATAATAAAAGCCATATTTGAAAAATCCACAACGAATATACTAAATGGTAAAAGACTGAAAGCTTTTCTTCTGAAATCAGCAGCAAGGCAAAAATGCTTGCTTTCACCACCTTTATTCAATGTTGTGCTGGAAGTTCTAGTCAGATAAATTATGCAAGAAAAAGAAATAAAAAATTATCCAAATCAGAAAGGAAGAAGTAAAATTATCTGTTTGCAGATGACAAGTTCTTATATGTAGAAAATTCTAAAACTTTTGTAACAAAACTGTTATAATGAATAAACAAATTCAGCAAGGTAGTGACAAAGTCAACATGCAAAAATCAATTGTATATCTGTACACTAACAATAAAAAAATGAAAACAAAATTTAAAAATTTTATAATTCCATTAGTAAAAGCATCAAAAAGAATAAAATGCTTAGGAATTAACCAAGGAGGTGAAAGACTTATACAATAAGTATAAAGTACTGATAAAGAAATAAAAGCAGTCACAAATAATAAAAATACATCCTATGTTCATAGATTGAAAGACTTAATATTATTAAGTTGTCAAAGGTCAATTAAAATGGCTAAAGGACTTGAACACATATTTCTCCAAGTAAGACATACAAATGACAAATGGCCAACAAGTATATGAAAAGGTGCTTGACATCACTAATGACCAAAGTGCAAACCGAAACCACAATGAGCTAATACCTTACATCTGTTAAAATTGCTATTGCCAAAAAGCAAATTATAGCAAATGTTGGTGATGACATAGAGAAAATGGAACTCTTGTATACTGTTGGTGAATATATAAATTAGTGCAGCAACTATAAAAAATAGTAAGGAAGTTCTTTCAAAAATAAAAAATAGAGCTATTATGTGATCCAGCAATCCAAGGTCTAGATATGTATTCTAAGGAACTGAAATTTAAAATTTGAAAAGATGTTGACACTCCCATGTTCATTACTGCATTGTTCACAATGGCCTAGACATTGAAGCAACACAAATGTTTATCAGTGGAAAATTGGATCAAAAATGTGAGATTATATATATATGAGATATATATCACACAATATATAATACTTTATTGTGCATGTATGTGTGCATGTCTGCACACACAATGGAATACTATTCAGCCTTTTAAAAATAATGCCATTTACAGTGACATGAACAAAACTAAAGGGTACTGTTCTAAGTCATAAACTGAAGAACAAATACTACATCATAGTACTTATATGATGAATATAAAATAGTTAAACTCATAGAAACTGAGAATGAAATAGTGGTGGCTGAGGGTGGAGGGATGGAGACATAGGAAGGGATTTGTTGAAGAGTATGTGCAAAGTTTCTGTTAGTCAAGATGAATAAATCCTAGAGATTTACTGCACAGCATGGTACCTATAGTTAACAATGTATTATGTACTTAAAAATTTGCTAAGAGGGTAGATCTTGTGTTAAATGTTCTTATCACACACACAGATAAAAAGAAAGTGGGAGGTGATGGACAAGTCTGTGAATTGTGGTGACAGTTTCACAAGTGTATATTTATCTATAAATTCATCTATAAATTCATCAAGGTGTATGCATTAAAAAATATATGATAGATCAGTTGGCATAAAAGGAACAAATGTATGACTGTAAAAAATCACCATAAACAACGTTGGAAGCCAGACGACATGCCGGGGAAAAATATTTTCAAGATATATTACAAGTGGTAAATATCCATAAAATTTAAAAAGCTCTTAATGATCATATAAGGAAAACACATCCTCCATGAGAAAAGAATACCAAAATATAAAGATGTATTTCTCAGAAGAAGAAACACACATGGAAGATAAATGTCATGTGGTAATACTATCAAATGCCTATTGAGTGCTTATAATTGTGTCAGGTGTATCCAAAGTACTTTACAGTGTTAATTATTAGTCCTTACAATCAATGAATGACTTAGCTGAGCAGACAATAATATAACTAATGAGTTAGGTAATAATGCAACCAGTATGTTATATTATTATCTTACTTATCTTACAGATGAGAAAACTAAATCACAGAGAAGCTAAGTAACCTGTCCAAAATCAGGCAGTAGTGGTGAAGTCCGGATTCACATTTAGACAATCTAGCTTATCCAAACATTTTGACGAGCAAATCTTAAATTGGTGCCTTTGCTTTGACCCACTCATGACATCGTGGATAATTGGTTTAAAGGTTTAACATCGATAATGTTCATTGCAAAATTGTTTATAAAAGAATAAAACAGTTACTTAAATGACTAACAACAGGGGAGCGAGTTAATAAATTACATATATCTATAAATTACATATATATGTAAATTACATAAATAAATTACATATATAGTTGGTATTTAAAATGACATTCAGAAGACTATTTAATGATGAGAAAATGTTTCTTAGATATTGTTAAAAGTATGTAATAGCCTAATATTATAAATAAAAAATATTTTGAAATTAAAGGTTATAAAATAAGTAAGATGGTCATTTCTAGATAGCAAACTTGTAGATAACTTTTAATTTGTTTTCTGGATTTTTAAAAAATTCTATGTTAAAAATCGTTGCTTCATTCTAAAACAAATTATTATGATAAACACAGGGGCTTTGGAATTGGATTCTTGGTTTTGAAGTTTGATAGATTTGAACAGTTGCATATCCTCAGTTGCTCTTCTGTAAAATTGGGCTACCACTTACAGGACTATTGTAAAGATTAAATGGAATAATGAATAAAGTACCAAGTCCATAAAATATGCTCAAAACATGCAAATTCCAAGTTTCTCTGTTCTTGATAGGTCTTGGCATAGTACCTAAATTCGTTCAACCCATTTCTAAAATTTTCCATAGTCAGGGAATTAGGGTATAAGCCAGGGACTGTTGTGATGTTGAAGGTACTGAAATTGCTGGGGATCTGGGCCAGGGTTTATTGAATACAGACAATCAGTACTTCATAGTACTCTGCTAACAGAATTTACATAAGGGGGCTTGATTCAAGCCAATGCCAGTTTCAAAGCAGTCTAATCTGGAGGGTGCTGGAAGGTAGCATAAGTTTTTAGTAAGCAGGAGTAGTCAGAGAAAAACAGGTAACAGTGACTGCTAGTTTTAGGTAATGAGTTTCACTCGGAGCATGTCTTCACTGAGTAGCTTGGGCTATATGTAAGTATGATCCAACCTTTCCAGGAGAAGACGCTTGCAAAAGGATTGTCAGAACCTCTGATAAGAGAGTTAATCAGAAATCTAAAGCAGTTTTAAAGTGACCAAACACATCAGGGTTACAGGTAAGTTCCAGTCAGCCATGTACATTGGGTACTAGCCTTAAATCTCACTGATGGAAATAGAATTCCTGGCACAGAGTCTGGCATGGCTACATGCCTCCATTCATGTACTGGGGGCCTGTGACCCACATTCTGTTTATAGATAGATATGTTCTGTTTGGACTAGAGTTTAAACAAACACACACACACACACAAAACCACTTTGTTGAGGCATAATTGATATGCAAAAAGTTATACATTTTAATACAACTGGTTAAATTTAAAAATTTGTTTTCAATATTTAAATATTGGGAGATTTCAAGATGAAATTTGGATTTTGGATTTTTGTGAAATGTTGAACTAACTGGCAACACTAGGGTGACGCTTCCACATTGTAAAAACTGGCTAGAGCCGAGTAGCTACTGCCCCTTTTAGAAGAGGCACTGGGTCTCAGTTGTCCATACTTCTCTCTTCCCCTAACCAGCCTGTTTCACTCAGTCATCAGCTTCCTGGCCCCTGTGATCTCTACTGGTTCACAATACTGCTTTCTTCTTAGGGGAAGTGAAAGGCTTTTAAATTGATATGTACATGCCAGGCTGATAATACAGTACCTCTTGATGTAATTAGAAAATTTCAAAAATTAGAAGATTAAGTGGAGAGGTGTAGCTTATAGGCATGGTCTGTCTTACTGCTCTCCCATGCATGTAGAAGGGACCAAGAAGTGGTAGACAAGAATTCAACTTGAAATCAGGAGCTCATTGAAAATTAGAATTTCTAGTGCAAAAAGAAGCATTCTGCTCTCCCACAATTAGTAATGGTTACACTGAAATAATATTTATTAAAGAAATAACTAATATTTCAGGACTAGCCTTGATGCAACTAGCAGTGTAAGCTTTTATTTAAAATCTGGATTCACTAGACCTCAGTTTTCTAATAAGTAAATAAAGGCTTTTGAAATTAAGATTCTCCAAAGTTCCTTTTATCTCTAACATTCTATTATTCCATGCAGAAGCTTTCTATTCTTACTTATGAGCTATTATCTTCTCAACAGTGTCTAAAAGTATCTGACCTCCTACCTCTTACAGGAGGTGATTCTAAATTAAACCAGTATGGTGGCTTCCTGATCCGTTTTTCAGTTAAAAGACTAATAACATTACCAAAGCGAGCTCTTTATCTAGGGATCTGAGTCTATAACTTTCAATAAAGAAAACCATGGAATTCAGTAGATATTTTTCAGCATTAGCTTCTGATGTCAAATAGCAATACCCGCTTCAGCGCTTATTTTATATAAGCCGTAAATCAAGTTTTCTAACCAGGTAGTTTCTATCCAGAGCATGTTTTGTTAGCATTTTTTCTTTGCACAGAACTCAAAATTTTCTTTTATCACGGTAAGGGCAAGAAAACATGGCTTAGGTAGTTTATTTTTTAGTATAAATGTGCTGACAACTGTAATTTCTGTTTGGTTTCTTACAAGGTACCATTTTATTACAGCACAAAAATATACATTTTAATGCTGTCTAGACAAAACCATTGGTCCAAGCCAACACTAGAAGTGATGTGAAGTGTGTTTTCCAAGGTCTAACATTATGTATGACTTCCCCAGTAGGCAATATAATAGGATTTAGGCATCAGGAAGTTTCGAGTGTTCAAATCCCAGCTCTACCCTTTCCTAGAGATGTAAAATTGTGAACATTACTCAGTACCTCTGAGGCTTTTTTCCTGTTATAAATTGATCTGATGTTAAAATATATTAGCTAATTCCTATGATTATGAGAGTATTAAATGAGAAATGTATTAATGTGCTTAGCTCAGAATTTGAACTGGTTGTTAATAATAACAATACTGCTAATGCTGCTACTAATACAAAATTACACAAGCTTATCACTAAAAATGCATCTTGTTTCCAGAAGTTGTCATTAACAGATGTGCCCAATATATAAAAGAAACTTGTGTACTTCTCTTCAGTGCCATAAGGGGCTAAAGAAGGAGATGCATCTGCTTCGGCTTTCTTTAGGTAATTCCATGACATCTGGCACCGTGCTATTAAAAAACTCTCCACAGGTCATTCTAAATTACAAATTATGCAAATCATATTGTCTTGCATAGTCAATGAGTAGATAGCAAGAACCAAGAAAGTTTATCATTTTGAAAAATATTTTATAATAATATGGATTAGTAACTAATTGATCACTACTGATTCTGAATAAATTTGGAAAGAATAGACAAATGGGGGAGAAATGAGTTGAGACTAACTTCAGTAAATTTACTTTAGACAGAGAGTATAAGGCAATAATCCTTTGTAACCTATGTCAATGATCTCCAAAAACTATGCTTCCCTACCTACAAAAGGATTTTGAAAAGTTTTATAACTTCCTGCAAGTTTATAACTTGACTTACAAACATTTTCATTGTATATTTATATCATTCCAAATGCTGTAATATCCAACACGCTGTAATTATTGAAGTTTTTGTTTGTTTGTTTTGTTTTGTTTGTTTTTTTTTTGAGATGGAGTCTCGCTCTGTCGCCCAGACTGGAGTACAGTGGCACAATCTCAGCTCACTGAAACCTCTGCCTCCCTGGTTCAAGCAATTCTTCTGCCCCAGCCTCCCGAGTAGCTGGGACTACAGTCACATGCCACCATGGCCGGTTAATTTTTGTATTTCTAGTAGAGATGGGATTTCACCATATTGGCCAGGCTGGTCTCGAACTCCTGACCTCGTGATCCACCTGCCTCGGCCTCTCAAAGTGCTGGGATTACAGGTGTGAGACACCACGCCCAGCCTGAAGTTTTTAAAATAAAACTTTATGTTGCTTTTTAAAATAGATTCTATGTCATCTAAATACTTAGCAAAGTTGTATCAGCTTTTATTTGTTTAAAAATACACAAACTGGCTTTCCTTAATCAGACAGAACTGTCTTCCCCCTCTGGTAGAACTACTATTTCCATTATGTCCTGACAAAATGGTATGTCTAAGTAGTATATTTACATTTGAGAATATTGTTCGTTATCCAATGGTACTCTGCAGGAAGGTTTTGTATGTTAATTATTCTTAAGTTTTGAAATATTTAATAGTTACAATTTGTTATTTTCTTTTGGATTGAGTTTGGTTATAATTATTATTAGTTCAGAATTTATCAAAATAGCATACAATTCAAGTTTTGATGAGAATAACAAATTGTACATTAAAATATGGAAATACATGTATTAGTAGTTCATTTGTATATGAATTAGTGACTATTATGTTGAGCCATACTTTGATATCGAATTTATTCCAGTTTTTCTATATACATATATGAAAACTTGTTCATATAAATAAGTAATTGGGAACTAAAGGTGTGTTATAATCACAGTGTACCTCAATTCTTAAACCTCCTTTTAGGTAATGTGTTAAAAATTATACTGTGATCCAGCATCAAAACTTATCTTTAGTGATCCACCACATATCCATCAATTAAGTCTTTCTGCAATTTTTTAAACAGAAAAGAACTGTAAACAATCTAATTTGCAGAATGATTCATTACCCAGTCATTAGATTTCTGGAAAGTAAACTAAAATAACGTTACTAAGAATTGTGAAATGTCTACTTAGGTGCTTTATACTCTTTCACTTAGAGGTGCCTTTTAAAAATATGATATTTTATAAAATTTTGCAAATTAAAATAATATTCAATTTAAATATATATTTTCCAGTAATTTTCTGATAACATGATTCTATCTTAACACGTACTTTAAATACACTTCAGGGTTGCAGACACAACTCAGACAAGGATGTGTGAGTACTCACCAAGCTCTTCCTCATTTGCTTCCTCAATTCTTTACCAATAGTTCAAGTCTGCTAAAAATTACTCATGCTGCCTACTCTACAGTTCCCCTTAATTTATAGTAACCCAGCATGGGCCATAACACACACTATCTAATAATACGTTGCCACCTTAAACATTCATATGAATGAAATTTTGAAAGATGTAAAATGCTGTAGTGCCTTAATTAAAAGATATTTGACTGCCAATGACAATTTGAATTATTTCTTCGTGTAATACCCAAAGAATTTTATACCCTGGAGTAGTCATAGTAATATATAGAACGACTGACAGGCATACTTTTCTTTCATACAATGGAAGAAGACTGATTATGAAAGGGAGTGTGGGATAGAAAAAAAATTCTTCATTATCTACAAATGCGTGGTGAAAGCACCAGAGTAAATTTCAAAGGTGAAAATTTGTTTTATTAAATGGGTATTAATCACCCATTTTGAAGACTGCTAAATCATATTACAGAATGTAGTTCCTGCTGGGTATGACGAGTCAAGGGCACATCTTTCTTGTGCCTGGTCTTTGAGAAATATAATCAGACATACCTTCCGCCTGGAGCTAAGGAACAGTGGAGATGGCAGTTTCCCTGGGCATTGCAGCTACTTTCTCATCTCCAGAATTGTTACAGGAGGCTGTGGAGGCATATCACAGAATTGCTTAACATAAATTTGAAAAGGGCTGGAGTTCTTAAAGAATGAATAGAGTGAGAAACAGGAATATAATACTTTATATTTTTTGTGATTTGGTTTTTAAATCCTTATCCAGTGTAAATATTCTTTTCCTATGGGTGTTTATTGAAAAAACAAACCAAACAAAAAAAAAATAGTGAATTTTTGCTTTAGGTAAATTGCAAAAGAAAAACTCAGAAATAAGATGTCCATGGGGGCTTTAAAAAGTCCTGACATATTACTGGGAATCTAAAAAGCCACATTCATGTGTTGGACTGTGTTCATGCTCAGGGCTGTGCACGTGCTTGAAACATACCTGAAAATGCCCTAGTCTCTAATCTCTAGCTGACTCTAAGGCTCTATGCAAGCAGAAAATAAAAGCTGATTGCCTAAGGGTTAAGTGCGTGTCTCAACATAAATACAGAGCTCCTCAGCAAAATCAGAGACTTATAGGTCCAAGGTATCTAAGAAAATCTCTACCTAATCATTAGCTGATGATTGAACTAGCTGAGCAAAAATTTCAGTGATCACACATGAAAAAATACAAACTTCACAGAATTAGGTCAGAAGAGTCACTAAGCAAATAACAACATACATAACGAAGAGCAACAACAACAAAGTATGGGGAGATGAGAGACTCTGATTTTCAGAGTTACCACATTTTATTATTTGAAATGTCTAGTTTTCAACAGAAAATTATGAGACATGCAAAGAAATAAAGTGTAGTTTATACACAGAAAACAAAGAAATCAACAGAAACTGTTTCTGGTGAAATCTAGATGTTGGACTTCCCAATGGCTTTACATCAGCTATTTTAAATATGTTCAAACAACTAAAGAAAGCCATGTCTAAACAACTAAATAAAAATATGAAAATTATGTCTCACAAAATGCAGAATATTAACAAAAATATATGAATTTTAAAAAGAGCCAAATAGAAATTCTGAAGTTAAAAACTGCAGTACCTGAAACAAATAGTTCACTAGAGGGGCTCAAGAACAGATTTTAGCAGGCAGAGGAATCAGTGGACCCGAGAAGAATCAATTGAGATTATCTAGTTTGAGGAATGAAAAGAAAAAAAGAATGAAAAGAAGTGAACACAGCCTCATAGACTTATATCATCAAACATATCATCACATGTATGATGGAAATCCTAAAAGAAGAGGAGAGAGAGATAGGGACAGAAAGAAAGATTTAAAAATAATAAAAATCATTAGTCTACACATCCAAGAAGCTCAATGAATTTCCAGTAGGATGAACTTAGAGATCCACTCTGAGACACATGATAAAGAATTTCTTTCAGTGAAAATTTATTTTATAGATTATTATTATAATTTTCAAAACAATAGATAAACCTAACTTGTTTTTATATGATAAAGGAAGACCTGAACAAATTTACATAAAATTGGCAAACTGATGTTGATGGTTGTGGTAAAATATCAGTGTCAAGATTTAATCTTAAGAATGATAACAAATATGATTTATTTTATGTTGCCTAATTTCTCCATTTTCTTTTATCCTTCCTGTTTTTTTTTTTTTCTGTTAAAGTAGAGATTGAAGTAACAAGATGGATCTGAAGGAGGACTAGAAAAGGTCAGCAAAATATCAGCCACTTGTTTATGAAATTCCAGATGGAATTTGTTCACCAAGAAATTATAATTCTGATATTGATATTAAAGGCAAAAGGTTGGCATTTTTTTAATCAAGATACACTGTGACATTTACCTTACTTAATAAGTTTGGAAGTACAAGGGCAATCTTGGAGATAATGTTTATGTCCTCTTTGATTCTCCTCTTAAATATTATATAACTTTAGATGAATATTGATTCTTTAGGTTGGGCTGCTTATTCTCAAAGGTATGGTTTTATTCAGATATGAATAAGTAATGCCATGTGCAAAATTAAAGAAACATGTTGTAATGCCTCTAAACAACATAGACAAAGTCTCTACTCTTATGGAGATTCCATTTTAGTAGGGAAGACAAAAGGTAAATATAGTAGAGTAAATAAGATGGAAACAAGTAGGGCCAGATACATAATTTGTTATAGCAGTAAAAAAATGAGAATGCAGAGACCTTTTTCAAATAATATTAAAAATCTCAAGACAGCAACAACTATTGTGTAACCAAGTGTGAGGTCCTTTGAAGCTTTGGACTCAATGTGACTGTACAGATTGAAAGCCCATGAAGCCAAGCCTGGGGATAAGTGCTATATAGAAAATAATACATTAGGTGGCGTAAGCAAATTAGATAAATTGGCTAAACAAAGACTGTTAAAGCTTAAAGAGTTTGAATTGTTTAATAATTGGCAAAATAATTGGACATGTTATTTAGATGAATTTCTGTGTGTTTTAGAACTTTAGCCATAGTATCTTAAAAAATGCAGCTAGCAAGAAATAGTTTAAATATATGCTGTCATTAAACTAATAAGATGGAGTACTTTTGTGGTGGAATAAACTCGACTTTTAAATTTAGCAAGCTTTTCTTGGCCTCTACAAGTTTTCTGACCTTGGCCCAGTTACTTAAACTTCAGAAGCCTCAATATAATAGGGATAATAAAATAGCATTTAAAGTTGCTTTTGAAATGAAATTAAGGTGACATACAGGGTGCTTAGCAAATGTCAGGAATATAATAAAAATTCAAAAGATAATTATTAGTAGTAAAAGCAACTGTTAACATTGCTGCTAAATTTCTTACAGACTTTAATCTCAGACACAATTTTACTTTATTTAACCAGTTTTACTAAGATAAAAGTTTCTGTATCTTGACTATTCACAAACATTCATCAAACCCTTCTTAGTTTATAATTTTAAAAGAAAAACACTTTACAAAACATAACTATATTAACAAAATACTTGATAACAGTTCTTATGTTTTCTTTTGGTTATAGAGAATTACTGATATTGTGAAATTCTCACTCAATTATCAATAATTAACTACATCTTCTCTGAAAAAAGAATTGACTTGTTCACCTGTGGGAAAGTTTCAAACTGTTGTTGAAGCTCTTATCTTTATACTTGATTACTCCCTCTTTCCTGTGGATAAAGCAGAAAGGTGGAAAGTGGGGTGAAGTATGTTCTTTCTTTTCCTATTCATATATATGTTTGCAAATGGACATTAAAGGTGTGAAATAATGGTGGAAGGAATATAAAGTTGAATCAGGTCAAAATGGGTTGATAAGAGTTTACTATGCAGAAATTCTAGATGTAATGTTGCTCCTCAAAGAGTTTGAAGGGTCTAACAACTTGTTTGGTGGGCAAAACATGGATCAAAATGTGGTCTATACTAACCTAAGTTGAAATACCAGAACTGCCTTGGTATACCATAGAAAAAGAGATCCAAGAGACAGAAAGATTAAGGATTTATCGTGTGATATCTGCTCACTTACCCTGGGAGGGCCCAGCGGACTTATCTTTCATGACAACAGTAAGAAATAAATGTGTGAGAAGAGTTGTAGCATTCTTCAAGAGCTCCGTGGTTGCTCTTCTCTGTAGCTAAGAAATTAGAGTGGAGACTGCTTCTTCTAACCTGGAAACCCAAATACAATATGAGAAATTAAATCCTTAATTACTCTTATTGGAGTAATTAAATCCTTAATTACTCCTATTAGAGTAGCACAGACTATGTAGCAGCACTTCATCATCAAACACAAGGAAGACATGCTTCCAGTAATGGACAACAGACTCTAAGCAAAGATCAGAATTTTCTGCTATGTGGAGACCTACAGCATTTCCTAGTTGATCATGGAATCCCTAGAAGTGAAATCGGTGATTACTCTACTAAATTTTTCTTATGTGATTTGTGTAAGCAGAAGAGCTCTAGGTCAAGTGAACAGAAGCCTAATTTAAATCATAAAAAGAGAGAGTCATAGCCCCTCAATCCATTTCCAGACTTGAGCCTAGAACTCCTTGAATAAAGGGGAGGCTGGGTCCCCTTCAGGAAAAATCCTGCTTTTCTGCCAAAATTTTAAACTTTTAGTATTCTGTCTTCCCCCAAATGGATCTACAGCCTTTGACCAGGGCGACAGTGCAGTGAGGGAAATGAAATAATCATATTTTTCAGAGATGATTGGAGACCAAGAATATCACTTGTGTTACGCTAATCAGAGTAAGGTCTTATGTAGGTCTCTTGATCAATGGAGTTTTAGCTCAGGTCCATCTCATAGTGGATCTAATATGTCCTTGAACCTACTCCCAAGTTCCAAGGTAAATAATTGGAACAGACATTCTTAGCATCTGGCAGAGTTCCCATATAGTCTCCCTGACCTTTGGAGTGAAGGATATCATGGTAGAAAAGGCCAAATGGAAGCCAATAGAATTGTCTTTATTTGGAAGAATATTTAACCAAAGGCAATACTGCATTGCTAGAGGGATTGCAGAAATTAGCGCCATCTTCAAGGATCTGAAATATGCAGAGATGGTGATTTCCACCATATTCCCCTTCAACTTACCAATTTGGTTTGTGCAGGAGGCAGATAGAGCTTGGAGAATGACCATGAATTATTATAAACTTAATTAAATTATGACTTAAATTGCAGCTGCTGTTCCAGATGTGGTTTCATTGCTGAAGTAAATTAACACACCCCCTAGTAATCGTTGTGCAGTTACTGATCTGGAAAATGATTTTAAAAAACATCTTTCAGTAAAGGTCACCAGAATCAGTTTGCTATCACCTGGCAAGTCCAAAAATACACCTCCATTGTCCTAACTTACAGATAAACTAACTCTTTCTTATGTCATAGTTTAGTCTGCACAGACCTTGGTTATCTTTCCTTTTCACATGACATCATAATTATTCAATACATTATTATGTTAATTGGACAGTAGAAACTACTGTAGTATATTTGTAAGACATTTGCATGTCAGAAGATAAAATATAAACAAATATTCTGAGGTCTCCCATCTCAGTGCAATGTCTAGAAAGTACAATTGCGTGGAGCATGATGGATACCTCATCTAACATAAAACTTATCATGTCAAATGGACCTTTCTGGATTTCAGAGGCAACACATTACTCTTTTGGGTGCACTACTCTGGACTACTTACCAAATGCCCTACAACACTGTTGGTTTTCAGTGAGCCCCAGAGCAAGAGAAGGCTCTACAACATCCCCAGGCTGCTATACAAACTGCTGGCCACTTGAGCCAAAGTAGCCTTGTTGACCACTTGAGCCAAAGGATCCAATAGATCTTAATGGTTCTTCAAGTGTCAGTGGTTTACAGAGGTACTTTATGAAGCTTTTGGTAGGCCCTATAGTGCACTTTGCATATTGCATTTTTTGCAAATTGATTATTTGTGGCAACGTAGAGATGAGCAAGTCTAATGGCACCATTTTTCCAACAACATGTACTCGTGTCATGTCTCTGTGTCACATTTTGGTAATTCTCACAATATTTCAAACTTCTCATTAATATTATATTCTCATGGCGACTTGTGGTTAGTGATTTTTGATGTCACTACTGTAAATGTTTTGGGGTACCGTGAACCACACCCATGTAGGATGGGGAAATTAATTGATACATATTGTATGTGTTTAAACTGATTTATCAACTGGTCATTTTCCATGTGTCTCTCTGACTTGTGGTATCCCCATTTTTTGAGACACAAAGATATTGAAATTAGATCAATTAATAACCTTATAATGGCTTCTAAGTGTTCAGGGGAAAAGGAAAGTAGGACATCTGTCACCTTAAATCAAAAGCTAGAAATGATCAAGTTTCAGGTATTATTATTTATGTAATACATTTCATAAGGCTATAGTTGCCATGGATAGTGATTCTTTTGATGAATCTGGGCAAGGTCGGTGAAAGTGTCCTAGAAAGAAAGGATTCACCATTCTTGATGCTATCAAGAACATTTGTGACTCATAAGAAGAGGCTAAAACATCAGTATTAACAGGAGTTTGGAAGAAGTTGATTCCAATCCTCATGGATGACTTCGAAGGGTTCAAAACTTTAGTGGAAGAAGTAACTGCAGATGTAGAAATAAAAAGGTAACTAGAATTAGAAGTGGAGCCTGAAGATGTGACTGAATTGCTGCAATCTCATGATAAAACTTGAACAGATGAGAAGCTGCTTTTTATGGATGAGCAAAGAAAGTGGTTTCTTGAGATGGAATATACTCATGGTAAAGATGCTATGAACGTTGTTGAAATGACAACCAAGTATTTAGAATATTACACAAACTTGGCTAAAAAAGCAGTGGCAGGGCTTCAGAGATTTCACTCCAATTTTGAAGGAAGTTCTGTTATGGATAAAATGTAATCAACAGCATCAAATGCTATGTAGAAATCTTTCACGAAAGAGTCAATTGATGCACAGAACTCTATTGTCTTAATTTGATAAATTGCAATAGCCATCCCACCCTTCAGCAATCACTCTGCTCATTAGTTAGCAGCCATCAACACTGAGGCAACACCTTTCACCTGCAAAGGATTATGAGTTGCTGGAGGCTCAGATTATTGCTACAGTTTTGGGGGTGAATAATGCTTTCTTAAATTAAGATATGCACATTTTTTAGACATGGTATTATTTTACACTCAATAGGCTATCGTATAGTGTAGCATAACTTTTATATACATTGGGAAACAAACAAAAAATGTGTGACTTGCTTGATTATGAATTTGCTTTGTTACAGAGGTTGGAACAGAAACATCAGTATCTCTGAATTAGTTCTGTACATGAGAAAATGGCTCAAATGTTCATGGGTCCTATTTGTGGCACATTTATTTCCTCCCAGCCCAGTTATCTGGTTTCATGGGGGAGGTATTTACTATTAATTGACTGAGGAAAAAAGAAGCACCTTACATATGGTTCTACACAACACATGGACACCGTCTGAAAGTGGACAGCTATAGCACTACAGGCTGTTTTTGGAACAATAGTGGAGTGAAATTCTCCCAGTAAGCAAAACTTGAACAGTGCACTTTGTTCTTCATTTCACATGGAAGGAGAAATACACAGAAGTACAAATATATTCTGATTTATGAGTGGTGCCTAATGATTTGGCTGGATGGTAAGGGACTTAGAAGCAATGTGAAGAAAAAAATGGTGACAAAGAGGTGTGTGGAAGAAGATGTGGATAGACCTCTCTGAATATGAAGACATTTGAGTCCCATGTGAATACTTACTAAAGTGTAATGTCTGCAGAGGAAGATTTTAATAATCAAGTGGATAAGATGACCCATTTTGTGGATACAAGTCAGGCTCTTTCCCAAGCCCCCTCCTTGCCCCGGCAATAACTCAATGGGCTCGTGAACAATGTAGCCATGGGTTGGCAGGATATATGAGATGCAGGGATGGAGGTCGTGCATAGGTTCAGCAACATGGACTTCCACTCACCAAGGCTGATCTGGCTAGAGACACTGCTGAGTGCCCAATCTGCCAGAAGCAGAGATCAGTACTGAGCTCCTGATATAGCACCATTCTCTGGTGTGATTAACCAGCCAGCTGGGAGCAGGTGGATTACGTTGGATGACTTCCATCATGAAAGGAGAAATACTTGGTTCTTACTGGCATAGACACTCTGGATATGGATTTGCTTTCTCTGCATGTAATGCCCCTGCCAAAACTACCATCTGTACATATATTGAATGCCTTATCTACCATCATGGTATTCCACACAGCATTGCTTTTGATCACAAAACTAACTACACAGCAAATGAAGCATGGCAATGGGCTGTGCTCATGGAATTCACTGTCCTTACCATGTTCCCCATTATCCTGAAGCAACTAGCCTGATAAAATTTTGGAATCGCCTTTTGAAGACTCAATTTCAATGCTAGCTTTATGTCAATACTTACATGACTGGGACAATGTGCTCCAGAAAGCTGTGTGTGATCTAAGTCAGAATGTAATATATGATGCTTTTTGTCCCATAGCCAAGATACAAAAGATCAGGAATGAAGGGGTAGAATAGGAGTAGCACAACTCACTGTTACACTTATTGATCTACTAGTAAATTTCTTATTTTTCCCCCATAATCTTATGCTCTGGTGGTCTAGAAGTCTTACTACTGAAGGAAAGAATGCCTCTCCCAGGAGACACAACAATAATTTTATTGAACTGGAAATTAAGAATGCTACCTTGCCTCTTTGGGCTCCTCATGTCTCTGAATCGACAAAGGAGGGAGTTACTCTTACTTGTTGAGATAATTGATCCTGACTATCAAGGAGAAGTTGGGCTGCTAATACACAATAATGGTAAGGAAGAGTATGTTTGGGATACAGGAAATCACTTAGGGTGTCTTTGACTACTACGATGTCCTATGATTAAAGTCAATAAAAAATTACCACAGTCTTTTCCAGACAGGTCTGCTAAATGGCCCAGACCCTCAAAAAATAGTTGGGTCACCCAATAGGCAAAGAAACACAGCCAGCCTAGGTACTTGCTGAGGGCAAACATAATATAGATCTGGTAGTGGAAGAACGTAGTTATAAGTTTAAGCTATGAACATTTGACCCATTGTAGAAATAAGAACTGTAATAGTTATGAGTATATTTTATTTATTTTGATATAAATATGTTTGCATGTGTGTATGTGTCTGCATTTGTTTGTGTGTGTGGGTGTAACCAAATTTTATTCACTCTACATGTGAATAAGGAGTAACCAAATTTTATTGGGGTAACCAAATATGGGGCATTTTATTGTGAATAAAATAAATTTTATTCACTCTACATTTTCTTATTAATTCTTCCTACTGAATAATTCTACTTTTCATGGCAGAGTGTCTTTCCTGCTCTGTTAGTATTTTTTTTTTTTTTTTTTTTTTTTTTTTGAGACGGAGTCTCGCTCTGTCTCCCAGGCTGGACTGCAGTGGCCGGATCTCAGCTCACTGCAAGCTCCGCCTCCCGGGTTTATGCCATTCTCCTGCCTCAGCCTCCCGAGTAGCTGGGACTACAGGCGCCCGCCACCTCGCCCGGCTAGTTTTTTGTATTTTTTAGTAGAGACAGGGTTTCACCGTGTTAGCCAGGATGGTCTGGATCTCCTGACCTCGTGATCCGTCCGTCTCGGCCTCCCAAAGTCTGTTAGTTTTAAAAAGCAAATGACAAGCATTTTTTTTTAACTATCTTGCTTTGGGGAAAGAGTAAACATTTAAAAAATCACCATATAGTATTTAGGAAAAATACTACTGGTTTTCTTTTACTCCAGCTACTGCTTCTTCTATGTATGTGTGCTTGCATCTATCAGCTCATAGACTTCAAGGAACTTGCTGAGACTTAAGCCTTTTGGGGGAAATTACTTCTGGATTTTTAAAATCATGGTTGAAAAATAGGCAAAAGATTCCCATATCCTTCAACCATTCTTTAAAAAATGGTGGAGGGATAGGCAAAATATTCTTTTGAGAATTCCAGATATTCACAATTTAGGGGATGATATTCAAACTTCACAAATCTTGACAGAAGGGGCTTTAACATCCTATCAAAGAGCTTGCCCATCTTAAGCTGAGTAATTGGGGGCTGTGACCACAGTCAGACGACCAGACGAAGGACAGGGATGAATATTGTCGCCTTTTGTATCCAACAGGGCAGGCAGGATTCCCTTCTACAAGGAGGACTATCAAAATTAGCTGAGACCCCCTCAGGAGCAGGTGGTGGTGAAGGACAAAGAAGCAAGCTGCCATGAATGCTGTTCTCTATTTATGTAGTCCAGAAAACCCCTGTCATCATGCTCTGTTGATGTCATTTTTCTTTTATTTTTTGAATGGAATTAAGCTGATGAGTCAGAGTGGATAATTCCTTAACAATAACTACTATGGGAAGTTACAACTGACCTGTGGGGCTGCTCCTGGTGTCAGCAATGTTTCTTTCTTCTTCTTCTTCTTCTTCTTCTTCTTCTTATTATTATTATTATTATTATTATTATACTTTAAGTTCTAGGGTACATGTGCACAACGTGCAGGTTTGTTACATATGTATACTTGTGCCATGTTGGTGTGCTGCACCCATCAACTCATCAGCACCCATCAACTCGTCATTTACATCAGGTATAACTCCCAGTGCAATACCTCCCCTCTCCCCCCTCCACATGATAGGCCCCAGTGTGTGATGTCCCCCTTCCTGAGTCCAAGTGATCACATTGTTCAGTTCCCACCTATGAGTGAGAACATGCGGTGTTTGGTTTTCTGTTCTTGTGATAGTTTGCTAAGAATGATGGTTTCTAGCTGCATCCATGTCCCTACAAAGGACACAAACTCATCCTTTTTTATGGCTGCATAGTATTCCATGGTGTATATGTGCCACATTTTCTTAATCCAGTCTGTCACTGATGGACATTTGGGTTGATTCCAAGTCTTTGCTATTGTGAATAGTGCCACAATAAACATACATGTGCATGTGTCTTTATAGCAGCATGACTTATAATCCTTTGGGTATATACCCAGTAATGGGATGGCTGGGTCATATGGTACTTCTAGTTCTAGATCCTTGAGGAATCGCCATACTGTTTTCCATAATGGTTGAACTAGTTTACAATCCCACCAACAGTGTAAAAGCGTTCCTATTTCTCCACATCCTCTCCAGCACCTGTTGTTTCCTGACTTTTTAATGATTGCCATTCTAACTGGTGTGAGATGGTATCTCATTGTGGTTTTGATTTGCATTTCTCTGATGGCCAGTGATGATGAGCATTTGTTCATGTGTCTGTTGGCTGTATGCATGTCTTCTTTTGAGAAATGTCTGTTCATATCCTTTGCCCACTTTTTGATGGGGTTGTTTGTTTTTTTCTTGTAAATTTGTTTGAGTTCTTTGTAGGTTCTGGATATTAGCCCTTTGTCAGATGAGTAGATTGCAAAAATTTTCTCCCATTCTGTAGGTTGCCTGTTCACTCTGATGGTAGTTTCTTTTGCTGTGCAGAAGCTCTTTAGTTTAATTAGATCCCATTTGTCAATTTTGGTTTTTGTTGCCATTGCTTTTGGTGTTTTAGACATGAAGTCCTTGCCCATGCCTATGTCCTGAATGGTATTACCTAGGTTTTCTTCTAGGGTTTTTATGGTATTAGGTCCTTCAGTATCTAATCCATCTTGAATTAATTTTCGTATAAGGAGTAAGGAAAGGATCCAGTTTCAATTTTCTATTTATGGCTAGCCAATTTTCCCAGCACCATTTATTAAATAGGGAATCCTTTCCCCATTTCCTGTTTTTCTCAGATTTGTCAAAGATCAGATGGCTGTAGATGTGTGGTATTATTTTTGAGGACTCTGTTCTGTTCCATTGGTCTATATCTCTGTTTTGGTACCAGTACCACCCTGTTTTGCCTTGTAGTATAGTTTGAAGTCAGGTAGCGTGATGCTTCCAGCTTTGTTCTTTTGACTTAGGATTGTCTTGGCAATGCGGGCTCTTTTTTGGTTCCATATGAACTTTAAAGCAGTTTTTTCCAATTCTGTGAAGAAACTCACTGGTAGCTTGATGGGGATGGCATTGAATCTATAAATTACCTTGGGCAGTATGGCCATTTTCATGATATTGATTCTTCCTATCCATGAGCATGGTATGTTCTTCCATTTGTTTGTGTCCTCTTTTATTTCACTGAGCAGTGGTTTGTAGTTCTCCTTGAAGAGGTCCTTTACATCCCTTGTAAGTTGGATTCCTAGGTATTTTATTGTCTTTTAAGCAATTGTGAATGGAAGTTCATTCATGATTTGTCTCTCTGTTTGTTTGTTACTGGTGTATAAGAATGCTTGTGATTTTTGCACATCGATTTTGTATCCTGAGACTTTGCTGAAGTTGCTTATCAGCTTAAGGAGATTTTGGGCTGAGACGATGGGGTTTTCTAAATATACAATCATGTCATCTGCAAAGAGGGACAATTTGACTTCTTCTTTTCCTAACTGAATATGCTTGATTTCTTTCTCTTGCCTGATTGCCCTAGCCAGAACTTCCAACACTATGTTGAATAAGACTGGTGAAAGAGGGCATCCCTGTCTTGTGCCAGTTTTCAAAGGGAATTTTTCCAGTTTTTGCCCATTCAGTATGATATTGGCTGTGGGTTTGTCATAAATAGCTCTTATGATTTTGAGATACGTTCCATCAATACCGAATTTATTGAGCGTTTTTAGCATGAAGGGCTGTTGAATTTTGTCAAAGGCCTTTTCTGCATCTATTGAGATAATCATGTGGTTTTTGTCTTTGGTTCTGTATATATGCTGGATTACGTTTATTGATTTGCATATGTTGAACCAGCCTTGCATCCCGGGGATGAAGCCCACTTGATCATGGTGGATAAGCTCTTTGATGTGCTGCTGGATCCAGTTTACCAGTGTTTTATTGAGGATTTTTGCATCGATGTTCGTCAGGGATATTGGTCTAAAATTCTCTTTTTTTTTGCTGTGTCTCTGCCAGGCTTTGGTATCAGGATGATGTTGACCTCATAAAATGAGTTAGGGAGGATTCCCTCTTTTTCTATTGATTGGAATAGTTTCAGAAGGAATGGTACCAGCTCCTCCTTGTACCTCTGGTAGAATTCCGCTATGAATCCATCTGGTCCTGGACTTTTTTTGATTTGGTAGGCTATTAATTATTGCCTCAATTTCAGAGCCTGCTATTGGTCTATTCAGGAATTCAACTTCTTCCTGGTTTAGCCTTGGGAGAGTGTAAGTGTCCAGGAAATTATCCATTTCTTCTAGATTTTCTAGTTTATTTGCATAGAGGTGTTTATAGTATTCTCTGATGGTAGTTTGTATTTCTGTGGGGTCAGCGGTGATATCCCCTTTATCATTTTTTATTGCATCTATTTGATTCTTCTCTCTTTTCTTCTTTATTAGTCTTGGTAGCGGTCTATCAATTTTGTTGATCTTTTCAAAAAACCAACTCCTGGATTCATTGATTTTTTGGAGGGTTTTTTGTGTCTCTATCTCCTTCAGTTCTGCTCTGATCTTAGTTATTTCTTGCCTTCTGCTAGCTTTGGAATGTGTTTGCTCTTGCTTCTCTAGTTCTTTTAACTGTGATGTTAGAGTGTCAATTTTAGATCTTTCCTGCTTTCTCTTGTGGGCATTTAGTGCTATAAATTTCCCTCTACACACTGCTTTAAATGTGTCCAGAGATTCTGATATGTTGTATCTTTGTTCTCATTCGTTTCAAAGAACATCTTTATTTCTGCCTTCATTTCATTATGTACCCAGTAATCACTCAGGAGCAGGTTATTCGGTTTCCATGTAGTTGGGCGGTTTTGATGGAGTTTCTTAGTCCTGAGTTCTAGTTTGATTGCACTGTGATCTGAGAGACAGTTTGTTATAATTTCTGTTCTTGTACATTTGCTGAGGAGTGCTTTACTTCCAATTATGTGGTCAATTTTGGTATAAGTGTGATGTGGTGCTGAGTAGAATGTATATTCTGTTGATTTGGGGTGGAGAGTTCTGTAGATGTCTATTAGGTCTGCTTGCTGCAGAGATGAGTTCAATTCCTGGATATCCTTGTTAACTTTCTGTCTCATTGATCTGTCTAATGTTGACAGTGGGGTGTTGAAGTCTCCCATTATTATTGTATGGGAGTCTAAGTCTCTTTGTAAGTCTCTAAGGACTTGCTTTATGAATCTGGGTGCTCCTGTATTGGGTGCATATATATTTAGGATAGTTAGCTCTTCCTGTTGAATTGATCCCTTTACCATTATGTAATGGCCTTCTTTGTCTCTTTTGATCTTTGATGGTTTAAAGTCTGTTTTATCAGAGACTAGTATTGCAACCCTTGCTTTTTTTTTGTTCTCCATTTCCTTGGTAGATCTTCTTCCATCCCTTTATTTTGAGCCTATGTATGTCTCTGCATGTGAGATGGGTCTCCTGAATACAGCAAGCTGATGGGTCTTGACTCTTTATCCAGTTTGCCAGTCTGTGTCTTTTAATTGGAGCATTTAGTCTATTTACATTTAAGGTTACTATTGTTATGTGTGAACTTGATCCTGCCATTATGATATTAACTGGTTATTTTGCTCATTAGTTGATGCAGTTTCTTCCTAGCCTCGATGGTCTTTACATTTTGGCATTTTTTTGCAATGGCTGGCACCGGTTGTTCCTTTCCATGTTTAGTGCTTCCTTCAGGATCTCTTGTAAGGCAGGCCTGGTGGTGACAAAATCTCTAAGCATTTCCTTATCTGTAAAGGATTTTATTTCTCCTTCACGTATGAAACTTAATTTGGCTGGATATGAAATTCTGGGGTTAAAATTCTTTTCTTTAAGAATGTTGAATATTGGCCCCCACTCTCTTCTGGCTTGGAGAGTTTCTGCTGAGAGATCTGCTGTTAGTCTGATGGGCTTCCCTTTGTGGGTAACCCGACCTTTCTCTCTGGCTGCCCTTAAGATTTTTTCCTTCATTTCAACTTTGGTGAATCTGGCAATTATGTGTCTTGGAGTTGCTCTTCTCAAGGAGTATCTTTGTGGCGTTCTCTGTATTTCCTGAATTTGAATGTTGGCTTGCCCTACTAGGTTGGGGAAGTTCTCCTGGATGATATCCTGAAGAGTGTTTTCCAACTTGGTTCCATTTTCCCCCTCACTTTCAGGCACCCCAATCAGACGTAGATTTGGTCTTTTTACATAATCCCATACTTCTTGCAGGCTTTGTTCATTTCTTTTTCTTCTTTTTTCTTTAGATTTCTCTTCTCACTTCTTTTCCTTCATTTGATCCTCAATCACTGATACTCTTTCTTCCAGTTGATCGAGTCGGTTACTGAAGCTTGTGCATTTGTCACGTATTTCTCATGTCATGGTTTTCATCTCTGTCAGATCATTTATGGCCTTCTCTGCATTAATTATTCTAGTTATCAATTCTTCCACTCTTTTTTCAAGATTTTTAGTTTCTTTGCGCTGGGTACGTAATTCCTCCTTTAGCTCTGAGAAGTTTGATGGACTGGAGGCTTCTCTCATCTCATCAAAGTCATTCTCCGTCCAGCTTTGATCCGTTGCTGGCGATGAGCTGCGTTCCTTTGCAGGGGGAGATGCGCTCTTATTTTTTGAATTTCCAGCGTTTCTGCCCTGCTTTTTCCCCATCTTTGTGGTTTTATCTGCCTCTGGTCTTTGATGATGGTGACTTACTGATGGGGTTTGCTGTGGGTGTCCTTCCTGTTTGTTAGTTTTCCTTCTAACAGTCAGGACCCTCAGCTGTAGGTCTGTTGGAGATTGCTTGAGGTCCACTCCAGACCCTGTTTGCCTGGGTATCAGTAGCAGAGGCTGCAGAAGATAGAATATTGCTGAACAGCAAGTGTACCTGTCTGATTCTTGCTTTGGAAGCTTCCTCTTAGGGCTGTACTCCACCCTGTGAGGTGTGGGGTGTCGGTCTGGCCCTAGTGGGGGATGTCTCCCAGTTAGGCTACTCAGGGGTCAGGGACCCACTTGAGCAGGCAGTCTGTCCGTTCTCAGATCTTAACCTTCGTGTTGGGAGATCCACTGCTCTCTTCAAAGCTGTCAGACAGAGTCGTTTGTGTCTGCAGAGGTTTCAGCTGCTTTTTTGTTATTGTTGTTGTTGTTTTTGTTTAGCTGTGCCCTGTCCCCAGAGGTGGAGTCTACACAAACAGGCAGGACTCCTTGAGCTGCTGTGAACTCCACCCAGTTTGAGCTTCCCAGCCGCTTTGTTTACCTACTTAAGCCTCTGCAATGGTGGGCGCCCCTCCCCCAGCCTCGCTGCTGCCTTGCCGGTAGATGGCAGACTGCTGTGCTAGCAATGAGGGAGGCTCCGTGGGCATGGGACCCTCCCGGCCAGGTGTGGGATATAATCGGCTGGTATGCCCGTTTGCTAAGATCCTTGGTAAAGCACAATATTGGGGTGGGAGTTACCCGATTTTCCAGGTGTTGTGTGTCTCAGTTCCCCTGGCTAAGAAAAGGGATTCCCTTCCCCCTTGCGCCTCCCAGGTGAGGCGATGCCTCGCCCTGCTTCAGCTCTCGCTGGATGGGCTGCAGCATCTGACCAGCACCGATTGTCCCACACTCCCTTGTGAGATGAACCCAGTACCTCAGTTGAAAATGCAGAAATCACCTGTCTTCTGTGTCACTCACGCTGGGAGATGGAGACTGGAGCTGTTCCTATTTGGCCATCTTCATATTCAAGCAGCAATGTTTCTTCAAAAAGAGGTCTCCTTTCCATTTTCTCCCTTGATTTTGATGAATCACCAAGCAGTGAGAATGTCAGGGCTTGAGGGGTTAAAACGATCATGCTCTTAAATTATCGCCACACAAAACCACCTGGGTTCAACTTGTGAACACAGGTTCACAATTGCACACTTGTTTGCATGTCAATCTTCGAAGAGAGCTTTTGTAATTCAGGGCATATAAAAATGTGTTTTAGTAATTCAGTAGAAAAATGTTGGGCTCTCTAATGATTGGAGAAACTAATATGATATGCTCCAGGTGAAAATCCTCAGACTAAGTATGTAAGTATTAAGACCCTGCTTCTAAGTGACTCACTTTCCAAGTCTAGTCTTTTCTAGTGCTCCAAAATGTAACATATTTTGCTAGTCCAACAATACTTCAACATTTGTTATTACGTTTTGAAAGGATAGCCATAGGTAAGACTGTTCTCTATGTGGTTCAGAAAACCTCCACCATCAGGCTTTATTGGTGTGATTTTTCTTTGATTTTTTGAATGAAATTAAGTTACTAACTCAGAGTAGATTAATATTAAGGAGCAAGAGTCTTTTCCTGAATGTATTTTTTATGTATGGATTTTCCTAATGGTGACATTAGCTATTTTCTCTATAAGCTTGTACTGTTTCCAAAGAATATGACCTTAAGACCTAAGGAAAACCCAAATAAAAATATTTTATCTTTGCACCTTGCCATTCTTTATTTCCTTAGGAAAATACACGCAGAAGCCAAGAACTTTCATTCAACACACACTGTATGCAATTCCTATCTTATTCTAAGTCCAAGCAGAGAGGCAGACAATGTAAGTGGGCCCCTGTGTCCGTAACATTTGAATTCCCAGGAAATAATTTAAATTGCTGCTTGCTGCATGAATATAACTTGTTTCCATGCAAATGTAAGTCTATAAACCTTCCCTTAGGATTTAACCAGCAGTGTTTATTTGCAAGTATTCACTGAGTAACTACTCTGACACATGCCAGCTAGGCACTAATGACAGTAAGAATTGTTTCTGCACTCAGACAAATGAATTCAGAGAACAAATCTAAATTTCTCTGCTTGTGATCTCATTATTCAGGAGAAACTTTTGCATCTTTCTCCATTTTTTGTCTCCTATATCTTCAATTATAACATTGAAATAATGTGTTTCACCAAGTGCACGTTTATTAAAGAATATTTAGGGTCTGTCGTAAACCCTCTTGTATAAGCTTCATAAGGAAAGGTGCTATATAAATAAGCACTTGGAATGGTGCCTGGCATATGATAAGCCTACTATCAGTGTTCTCTAGTTTGTCTTGAGAGTCTCTCAGTTACTTAGTTGTAAGCTGTTTACTGATCTAATGAGAAGGACTAGTTACAGAAATCACAGATTTTTTTGTACACAATAAATCTGTACAGTTTTTATTTGTCAATTAACAAAATAACGTGAAAGTATGTCAATAAATCTATCATAATAGTCATCCTAGTGCCTACTGAATGTAAAAGAGAACAGTGGTACATATATAAGAGGAAACAGAACATGAAAGGAAAATATTCTCAGAAGAGTGAGCTTCGTCTTTTGCATACAATTCCAAATGGTAATTTCTGTGAATGAATTGCCTGCATTTACTCTGTATACTTAACAATATGTGAGTATTTACTTTTATTTAATTCTAATTTAATTAGTAATATTAGATTTCTTGCACATCATCTATGGTGTTTTTTGAAAAAATTAAATATTTCATATACCTAGCAACAACTTTGCAACCACCTTGCTAAGTAGGTTTAGTATTTTCATTTTCTATCTGAGGAAACCAGACTCAAAAAAATTCTGGTGTGAGATGGCACAGCCTTTAGTGCAGTCACTTAGTGTGCCAAGTGATTGGAATCAAAAATTAATTTTGATTTGTAGCATTAGTTTTTAGTGAACATTAGTTTTTAGTGAACATTTTAGCACAGTTTTGAAGATAATATTTTTAAAACTTCATATTCCATATAAAGGTTCCATATAAATTTTCAATTAATTATCACAAATGGCTAACTCAGAATTAAGGGCTTAATAAATGTCTCTTATTTTTATTCATGGTATAGTTGGGGGTTCTATATGCCCAATATGTTAATCTGTTTGCACCCTACATTGTGTATGCTAGCTATGCTTTAAGAATACACATCATCCTCCACTTCCAATAGGCTCCATTTAGTATTATTCCTGTCTATGTTGGAGGAGGGAGACGATCAGGAAAAATGACTAATGGATACTAGGTTTACTATCCTGTTGATGAAATGATCTGTATAGCAAACCCCCATGACACAAGTTTACCTATGCAACAAACCTGTACATGTACCTCTGAACTTAAAACTAAAAAAAAAAAAGGAAGAAAAATACACACCACAGGCTTCAATATATGCAGGAATACCTTGGAAGAAGTGGGAGAGAAGAAAACCGAAGTAATGCTAAGAAGAAACCATACAATGTTTCTTTCTGGAATAGAAGATGTATATAACCCATCTTAGTCATTTATTTCAAGGACCTGCCTCGAAAGTGAATTCACTATCAATGAGAAGACCCTAAAATGGTAAACTTGCAGAGTCAAGGTTTTGCATCTAAACATAAAGCAGATAAACACGTAGAAACCAGCTCATAAAGTGACACAAAAAACTGTTATTCAAGTAGGTACAAGTACTTTTCTACCTTTCTTTTCATTACTTTTGAGAGAATTGGAGGTGGTATTTTATTGAAAATACTCCAAACAGAAATGGTGTTGAGGTGTATTTTATCATTTTCTTGTAATTAAAGTTTTTCATTCCCTGATGCTAAGAATGGTTGCGGGATTTTGGCTATCTGGTATGGTCTGTTTTCTAGATGAAAACACTGGTGAAGGCTTATGAAATAAAGAAAGAGACTATAGAGCAACTCAGGCCATTTGTGGCAAGTGCTTCCCCAACCACAGGTATTATACAACACCACAACTCTGTGTGCACTTGTTAAATCTCTGAGCATGTAGCTATTTCCTGCCTCTTCTCTATATGTTCATGTATGTTGATAAGGAATGCTTGATATAAAAACCTCAACTCAATCAATTAAATGAAAACCCAATCAACTTCACCAACATTTATTAATGGTATACAACATCGTCATGGTTGTGTATCAAGACATTGGCAAAGGACACATCAAAAGCACAGAAGTCATATAAATTATGGTGAGAATGCAGAGTTTCCAACAAAATTGTAAATTTTTATCTCTAGGAAGGAATAGGATGTTTGCAAAAAAAATGGTGACTTATAATTTGGTGGCTATTTTTTTTTATTGATTGTCATTAGCTTCCAAACTAAAACAGACGAATTTTAAGAGGCTTTATTCTTTGAGTCTCAGCAAGCAACATGGCTATGCCTTTAAAACAAAGAGAACATTTGTTTTGGCTCAAGTGTACTTAATTAGATAATACTAATATCCAGAACCTACAAAGAACTCAAATAAATTTACAAGAAAAACACAAACAACCCCATCAAAAAGTGGGCAAAGGATATGAACAGACATTTCTCAAAAGAAGACATTCATACAGCCAACAGACACATGAAAAAATGCTCATCATCACTGGCCATCAGAGAAATGCAAATCAAAACCACAATGAGATACCATCTCACACCAGTTAGAATGGCGATCATTCAAAAGTCAGGAAACAACAGGTGCTGGAGAGGATGTGGAGAAATAGGAACACTTTTACACTGTTGGTGGGATTGTAAACTAGTTCAACCATTATGGAAAACAGTATGGCGATTCCTCAAGGATCTAGAACTAGATGTACCATATGACCCAGCCATCCCATTACTGGGGATATACCCAAAGGATTATAAATTATGCTGCTATAAAGACACATGCACACATATGTTTATTGCAGCACTATTCACAATAGCAAAGACTTGGAATCAACCCAAATGTCCATCAGTGACAGACTGGATTAAGAAAATGTGGCACATATACACCATGGAATACTATGCAGTCATAAAAAAGGATGAGTTTGTGTCCTTTGTAGGGACATGGATGCAGCTGGAATCCATCATTCTTAGCAAACTATCACAAGAACAGAAAACCAAACACCGCATGTTCTCACTCATAGGTGGGAACTGAACAATGAGATCACTTGGACTCAGGAAGGGGAACATCACACACCGGGGCCTATCATGGGGAGCGGGGAGGGGGGAGGGACTGCATTGGGAGTTATACCTGATGTAAATGACGAGTTGATGGGTGCAGCACACCAACATGGCACAAGTATACATATGTAACAAACCTGCACGTTATGCACATGTACCCTACAACTTAAAGTATAATAATAATAAATAAATTTAAAAAAAAAAAAGAAATCATAGGCAATGTTGTTACTAAATAGGGAAACTGAAAGACTTGTAGTGTTGAAGCTCAGAGGCAGCTCCCCGGCAGACATAATTTGAAATTAGTTGACTCCAATTTGCAATCAATCAATACAAACACATTGAATGCTTAATTATGTGATTAGACCAAAGTGTCTGAACAGTATCTTTCTGACTGCGTTAGGCCACAGTAACTTTCGGGCTTGTAGGAGGTCCCGGTGTAACATATAAAACAAGTAGCTAAAAAATACTTACACAGCAGGTCCTCAGCTAATGTCATTTCTGTGTGGGGCCACTGTCTGTATGGAATTAGTACATTCTCCTCATGTCTGCATGGGCTTTCTCTGGGTATTTTTATTTCCACCCACAACCCCAAAATGTGTACATTAGGTTAATTGGTGCATCTAAATGGTCCCAGTCTGAGTGAGTATAGGCGTGTGGGTGAGGGCACCCTGCAATGGAGTGGCATTCTCTCCAGGGCTAGTTCCCACCTTTCACCTGAGCTGCTGGGATAGGCTCCCGCTACCCATGATTCTAAACTGGAATAATTGGTAAAGAATTATCTTACCTGTGTTTATCAATCTTTCTTAAATGTATGGATAGCTTACATTCACTTCATTGTTTAATATTAGAAGCGCTTTGGATCTTTATTTAGAAATGTGGTGATGATTTTGTGACCAGAAATATACTATAGGAACTTTAACTCTTGATTATTTGGATTAGCCTATGGTAAAATTGATTTTGATTTTGTTTCCCTTTAAGGTTTTCTAAAATATATATTACACATATAAGTGAGATTTTGCCATACTGTTTTTCTTTGGCTTATTTTACTTATCATAACATCCGCCAGTTCCATCTATGTTGTGGCAAATGATAAAATCACCTTCTTTTGTAAGGCTGAATGATATTCCACTGTGTGTGTGTGTGTGTGTGTGTGCGCATGCTCATGTATTTGTGTGTGTGTGTGTGTATACATTTTTTAAAATTCATTTTTCTGTTGATGGACACTTAGGTTCTTTTCATATTTTAGCTATTGTGAATAATGTCGCAATGAATATTGGAATACAGATATCTTAAAGATAGTGATTTCATTTCCTTTGAGTATATACCCAGGAGAGAGGGATCACTGGCTCATATGGTAGTTCTAGTTCAAATTTCTTTAGGAAACTTCATTACTTTTTTTTTTTTTTTAAATGGCTCTTCCAATCTACGTTCCCAACAGTGCTCTAGAGTTCCCTTTTATCCACACTTTCACTAACATTTTTATGTCTTGTCCCCTTCCTTCCTTCCTTCCTTCCTTCCTTCCTTCCTTCCTTCCTTCCTTCCTTCCTTCCTTCCCTCCCTCCCTNTCCTTCCTTCCTTCCTTCCTTCCTTCCTTCCTTCCTTCCTTCCTTCCCTCCCTCCCTCCCTCCCTCCCTTCTTTCTCTCTCTTTCCTTCTTTCCTTCTTTCCTTCTTTCCTTCTTTCCTTCTTTCCTTCTTTCCTTCTTTCCTTCTTTCCTTCTTTCCTTCTTTCCTTCTTTCTTTCTTTCCTTCTTTCTTTCTTTCTTTCTTTCTTTCTTTCTTTCTTTCTTTCTTTCTTTCTTTCTTTCTTTCTTTCTTTCTTTCTTTCTTTTCACTCCCAGTGCCCAGGCTACAGTGCAGTGATGCAATCTCAGCTCGCTGCAACCTCTGACTCCAGTGCTCAAGTGATTCCCCCCACCTCAGCCTCCAGAGTAGCTGGAACTACAAGTGTGTGCCACCATGTCTGGCTAATATTTACATTTTTTGTAGAGATGGAGGTTTTGCCATTTACCCAGGCTGATCTCAAAGTCCTCAGCTTAAGTGATCCACCTGCCTTGGCTTCCCAAAGTACTGGGATTACAGGCATGAGCCACCGCTCCCGGTCTTGTTGTTTTTCTAAGAGCCATCTAAGGGTGTGAGGTGATAGCTCAGTGGTTTTGATTTTTAATTCCTTTCTGATTAGTGATATTAAGCACTTTTTCATAAAATAGAGTGTGGTTGTTCCTCAGATGGGCATTAATATCCTCTTTGGAGAAATGTCTATTCAAGTCATTTCCTCAATTTACAGTTGGGTTATGTATTTTTCAGCTATTGAGTTGTAAGGGGTCTTTATAAATTTGGAGATATTAACCCTTTATCAGGTATGTGGTATGCAATTATATTTTCCCATGTGTTGGTTGCCTTTTCATCTTGTTGACTGTTCACTTTGCTGTGCTGAAGCTTTTTAGTTATATGGAGTCTCATTTATTTATTTAATTTTGTAGCGTGAGCTTTTGATGTGACATCCAAAAGAATTATTGCCAAGGGAGTGTCCAGGAGCTTTTCCCCTATGTTCTCCTCTAGGAGTTTTACAATTTCAGTTCTTACATACAGCTATATTATCCACTTTGAGTTAATTTTCATGTATGATGTAAGATAAGGGTCTAACTTCATTCCTTTGCATGTGGAAATCCAGTTTTTTCAACACCATTTATTGAAGAGACTGCTTCCCCATTATGTCCTCTTAGTGCACTTGACGAAAATTAGTTGGCATATAAGTGTCAACTAATTGACATATGCTTTTGGATTTATTTCTGAGATCTCTATTCTGTTCCATTGGTCTGTGTGATTTTTACGCCTGTAACATACTGCTTTGATTACTATAGCTTTGTAATAAAAGTTTAAATCAGGAAGTATGATACCTCCAGCTTTGTTTTTCTTTCTCAATGTTGCATTGGCTATTCAGGGCTTTTTTGTGGTTTCATACAAATTTTTGAAAATCGTTTTGTATTTCTCTGAAGAATTCCATTGGAATTTTGATAGGGATTGTGTTAAGTTGTATTGTATACTTGTATACTTAAGTCTATACTGCCCTAAGTATATTGCTTTGGGCAGTATAACATTTTAACAATATGGATTCTTCCCACTGATGAACACAGAATATTTTCAGTTTATTTGTGTCTTTAATTTCTTCCAAAAATCTGTCATAGATTTCAGTGTACAAATCTTTCACCTCCTTGGTTAAATGTATTCCTAGATATTTGTTTTATTCTATCATATATGCGATTATTTTCTTTCCTTTTCTTTAGCTAGGTTGTTATTTGTGTATAGAAACGTTTTCTCCAAAGGTCCCATGGGGAGATTCTTTTTTTTGCTTCTAGTTTCTGGTAGCTCCAGGCCCTCCTTGACTTCTGGCAGCATTGCTCCAATTGTGTGCTTCTATGGTCACGTTGCCTTTTTCTCTGATTTCTGTCAGATCTCCCTTTTGGATTTCTTATAAGGAACCCTGTCATTTGATTGAAGGTCCACTGGATAACTCAGAACAATCTCTAAAAATTCTTAATTTAATTGTATGTATAAAGACCTTTTTTTTCCCCAAATAATGTAACAGTTATAGACTCTAGGAATTAGGATATAGGCAAAAATTTTTGAGAGGTAGGACAGATTTTGTTGGTTAAAGTATCATGCTAAAAACATGTATTAATATTTGAATTTTGGTCAAAGTGTTCAAAATAGGTTAGTACATAATTCTAAGTATATGCTACTGATGTAAGTATTTATATCCTCCCACAGTTACCTTTAAAAATTATCTAATGTTCTTATGGTGCTAGAATATGCATAACATGAAACTTACCCTTTAAGTGTACAGTTTAATGGCATTAAATATATTCACATTGTTGTACAGCCCTATAGGGTTTTAATGGGTATTGTGTTCTGTTATTTCATTCTGTTCCAACTTTGCTACATAAAAAAATCTAGAATTAATATTATTATCAAATTACTGTTATCCACATATTGAGATGGTAATATAATTTTTCTTTTATATTCTGTTAAATCAGTGTCTTTTGGATGTTGAATCTAGGGTATATCTAGATAGAAAATATCTTCAATATCCCAATATCTTCATAGGAAAATTTAGACCACATACAAATGCACAGAGTTGTGAAGTAGAGCAAAAATTTAGACCAAAAATGTAGCCTAAAAGGAGGAACTAATTTTAGCAACACATAGGAAAATAAAAAAGAAAACAAACTAACCATGATCCTAAGTTATTTGGAAATGTTTGTTTAAACATACTGTTTTTGTATAAAATGAGTGAGTTAGCCCGTGGACGTCACTTCTAAGTTTTGCAATTTTCAAAACCAATCTGCAATCACCAGGACACATTCCATAAATATTTTATTGTCAAGACACATTGCCGGACTTAAGAAAAACATCTTTTGCTTAATTTTATAATTATTTATTCCTTCATATACCTGTTCCACCCAGTAGCCCATGATATTTCTATGGAAACTGAGATACTTTCATAATGCTGGTTCTTCTATCGTGGTTGACACTTTGAGTCTTCCTCATACTATTACCCTCATAGTACGTACAATGAGGATACTGAACCATCTTAGCAGGTGAAAGTCAAATTGGTTATTGTTCAACATATAAAGGCAAAGCAAATTTTCTTTTAGTTAAATTTAGACTAAAATGCACAACTATAATTTATTCCAAAAGAGAGAACCATTCAAATATAAACCTGACCCTATTATTACACTCTCAGCAGGAACAGAAAAAATCTCTTTTGAGGGTCTTAGCTGGCCACTGGTTGCCATGCAAACTCGACTCATTCATTACAAATTCACAGAAAATTTAAAATACTAATTGGAGCTTCCATGAATATTTGAGAAAGAAAAACGTAAACCTACTAGTGAATACAGACAAGAAGTCAAATTTGTCTTTCTTTGCTTATGAAAGGTTAAATTGATAGACCACCATTTTACTGAAACATAAAAATAATTTTGAGTTGGGCAGGTGGATGCCTGCAGCTAATTTACAGTCAAATCACATCCACTTGGAATAGTAAGGTTGAAATGAAAACATGTTGATAGGCTATTTACCTGTTAGGCCTTGGTAAGTGCAGGGATAACAAATGTAATTCAGTTTGTTAACATGACGAAGTTATCATAATTAAGCAGTTGGTAAAGAAACAAATCTATTATGAGTTTACATTTCCAGCCTTTCAATGAAATCTGATGGTCCAATAAATGGATATCACAGGGTTCAGCCACTAGGTATACTAAAGGACTCAGTCAGAAAAGTCACTACTCTAATTCTGGTCAGATCTTTTCAACCAGCAGATGTTTGTCCATTCCTGGCAACCCTCTCAATTTGCTGCTTCATGAAGTTCTTAGGATATTTTCCAGTTTAAATCAGAGCTAGGGGTGAGTTGAAGTGTTTTTGTCCTATTTCAAACCAAAACATACATTTTAACTCTTTTTTGTCTTTTCAAAAATGCAGCAAGTCATTAATGGGAGCCTATGTTAAAGGAATTAAGATGCCCAAGAAAGGAGTGAGCAGCCCTGAACCAGTTTAACTGGATTCTAGATTTCCAAATTGATGAATCGCATTCTGAAATCTGCTTCAATTAAAGAGATTGAACCAGCCAAAACATATTTCTTCTTCTATTGTGATATAGTCCAACCAAAAAAGATCCAGAGAAAAACATAGTGTGGTTGTTCCTCAGTCATTACTGTTGTGCTGAATTCAAAGCACAGAGAAGATAGAGGATTGCTTTATAAAAGTGAGGCTGATAGGGCACTAGAATTCTGTTTTGCATTAATGTACTTATGATATATTCACTTTTTGCCTTTAAAAGAATAACTTTTTAAAAAGCATTTTATACCTGTTAAAAGAATGCCATGTTCCTAAGAACAAAGAATGTGTCCATCTAGAGAGATAATCAATGTTGACTATATCTTGATATGAGTATATATAGTATATATTAATTATATTATACAAAATGAAACCATGATTCTGCCATACACAGCTTTTTTTCACTCAATAATACATTGTAATTTTTTTCCATGTCATTCATGTTATTTGGACTGTCCATAAAAGTAGCTGACTCAATATCCTGAGTAACACAATTACTCCAGTTAGTAAACTGCACTTTAGTATTGCTTTGCAAAAATCTGTACAACCCATCACTTATTAGTGGTTTGTAGAATTATTTTTCTTACATTATTAACGTTGCAATGATTGTAATTGTAGCAAAATCTTTGTACATATCCATAATTACTTTCTTGATCTATTTCTAGGAGTACAATTGTTGTGCTGATAGGTTTGTATTAAAGCTTTTGATACACAATGCAAATTGTCCTCTGGAAGTAACTAATTCCTGTGTCCACAATATAGTTTGAAAAATGAGGTTGAGATGGTTAATGGGCCATTTGAATTCTCAGTAATGTTTTCATTTGTTTTGGTTTGGTTTGGGGGTTTTTGTTTCGTTTTGTTTTGTTTTGTTTGTTTGGGTCTTCAAGTCCAAAGGCCTAGTGATGCTTTGTACCTGAAATGATTTTATTGTCCTTATATGTCACTGCCACAATTTCCCTCATTACTATTATATGCATTTTATGATATGACTTTGCAATTACTCCCATAAAAAGGATAAGTCAATTTCTCCTCCTTTTAATATGTGCTGGCCCTGTAACTTGCTTTACCGACAGAATAATAGAGTAATATGATATGCTTCCTAAATCCAGGACTCAAGAGGCTGTCTAGCTTCTCTCTTGTCCTCTTAGAAATCAGATGCTGTACTACAAAAGTCCATGGTAGCCTGCTGGACATAGAATGTGGATGGTATTGACATATCCTGGCTGACAGTGCCAGCCAGTTGCAAGCAATGAAAGTCATCCAGGACCAACCAGATGACCTACCAACTGACCCACAACAGCATGAATGAGTCCGGCTGACACCCCATAAGAAGCAGAGATGAGCCATGCCCTCTGAGCCCTTCCAATGTTGCCAATCACTGGTATCCTGAGCAAGTGAATAGTTGTTGTTTTATATCACTAAGTTTTAGGGTAGTAAAACACTCAGAAATAAATAAAAATAATAATTAATGCAGTTGATACATTTCAAAATTAATTTACAGCTCCATCTTTTTCTTACGTCTCCTACCAAACAAATCAGTTGAGATAAGAGTATTAATTTATTTGAATGGAGGTGTTTCACTGTTGCTGAGAAAAAAGGATCCTGACTTGCTGAATACTTTCACTGCCAATTAAATATACTGCTACTGCAGAGTAGCCCACTTCCTTGTACTATAAATTGGCAAAGTTTGACTTCAGTTTATGATATATAGGACTTTGCATGAGTGGCACTGTATGAAAGGCAGATTTATTGTTCAAAATATACCTCTTAATAAATGAGAGTATATATACACCAGTGATAAAAAAAAAATGTATCTTGTGGATAGATGAAGTATGATGTTTGATGCACATATTTTTTGAAAGTTTAGTTGAGTTTATCTAAAGATAATTGGAACTTGCTTTGATCTGCTGACTGAGTACACTTTGTTTAACATGACCTAGTGTTCTTTGGACTTAAATGGTTTTAGTGTGGCTTTGGATGCATTGATATTTTCACAGGATGATTTATGATACTTACCAAGATATTCACTTATAATATGAAAATTTAAATTAGAGTCAATTTGGCAGCTTTCCACCTCTAAATGTACTACGTAGGTTATTAAGAGTAGAAAATCATTAAACAAAAATAGCATCTGGTGGTGCATACTGTATCTGTAACACTAGTAGAAAAAATTTTCCCTAAAACAAATAAACAGATTTGCAAAACAATCTATCAGGCAACTCTGTTTATGGAAACAAAAATGACTCAAATCAATGTTCTTCAGTATTATAGCTCCTTAAAGCAATATAGTAATATTTACCTGCATATATTTTCTTGATCATCTCTATAGAGCTATGGAAGGTAATAAGCCAAGTGACTACGTATGAATTAAATGGAATAAGGCTGAGAAACTATTAATTTAAATAAACCTTGTATTTCATTTGCATTTGTAAGTGTTCTATTGTTTGGAAAAAAAATGTAAAAATACTCATGCTTTTCCAAGTCAATTGTGTTTGAGGACAGGTTTTCGAAGGAAATATCTGTAGTCCAGTTTTCTCATTTATTCCCAAATTATGAAGGCTAGATCCTGTGTAAACCATGCTTTAAACTGGTCATCAAAAATAACTAATAATCTAAGTGACAGAGCAGAACAACTCTGTGTCATATTAGATTTCTATTCTTTTATGACATATTCATGATTATCCCACCATTTTTACACAAATTCAAATGTATATAATTGTTTCAAAAGTAACACAAATAATTATAGTACAGCCTTACCCAGATTCCCTATATTGTTAATATTTTCCCCATATTTTTGTTTTTTCTATTTAATATAGAGATATTTTATATATGTATTTATATACTGTATGTATGTATTATATATGCATATAAAGTCATACATTGCTTAATGACAGATACTTTCTGAGAAATTTGCTCTTTGGCAGTTTTGTTTTGCAAACATTATAGAGTGCACTTACAAAAACCAAGTTGGTATAGCCTACTACACACCTAGTCTATACGGTGTAGCCTATGGCTCCTAGGCTACAAATCTGTATAGAATGTTACTGTACATTCTACAGTAAGCAATTATGCCAAGATGATAAAGTATTTGTGTACCTAAACATATCTAAACGTAGAAAACATACACTAAAACATAGATTTATAAGCTTATGAGACCACCATTGTATATGCAGTCCATAGTTGTCTAAAACATCATTTTGCAGTGCATTACTGTAGAGATATAATATCTTATTGAACTAGTTTAAAGTAAGCTTTGGGTACAGTAAGATACCTTTTCCCATAAATACTTTAATGTTTATTTCCTAAAGCAAGGCAATCTTTTGCATAATTATAATAATTCTTTAAATTAGGAAATTAATATCTGTGATATATATTCTTAATTTTTTTCCCAATAGTATATCTCCTCTTCTAGAAATATTTGTCTGCTGCCCATTTTAAATTAGCTCCCCCTGCTATGTGTTCACAGTGCACCTTTTTTTCACCCCTGCAGGATACTCATCATTTTTTAATTAGTAGTCACTGGTATCATATTTACTTTATTTCCTCCCCAAAGTAACACAATTCTTGACACCGATAAACTTTTCATAAATATTTTTAGACAAATGTGTTCCTTTGAATTGTAGTTGAAGCATTCCAATCTTTGCTTCCATTAAGAATAACTAAAATTGCTACATGGTTTTAACTTTTTTAAATTTAGACCAACAGACATCCAGAGTTGAGAACTCATGAAGGAATGAAGTACTTAGTGTGAAACAATTCATTTCAGTGTTTTAAAGATTAATTTTGTAGTTTCACTAGAAACTTAAATAATAACTTAAAGGATAAATTATTTTATTTTCAAAAGTAATTATAATAGCATACATTTATTGAAAACTTGCTATGCTTGAGGCACATTGTAAGTATTTTATATAACTTTATTATTTAGTCAGAACAGTTAATGATATTTAACAAAAACATATGTTTTAAGCACTATATTAGTCACATTGCATGGGTTATAAAATTTAATAATAAAATGACAAATACTTAGGAAAATTTTCTATGTGTCAGGTACAGGTGTAAGTGCTTTACACATATTAATTCTCATTTAATTCTTACAACATTATGACAAGCATGTTATTATTCCTATTTTGCTGATGAGGAAATTCAGACTACAGAGATACTAAATACTCAATGGGAATTATTATGTCTCTTTTTTTTGTTTGTTTGTTTTTTTTTTTTTTTGAGACGGGGTCTTGCTCTGTCACCCAGGCTGGAGTGCAGTGGCCGGATCTCAGCTCACTGCAAGCTCCGCCTCCTGGGTTCACGCCATTCTCCTGCCTCAGCCTCCCGAGTAGCTGGGACTACAGGCGCCCGCCACTTCGCCCGGCTAGTTTTTTGTATTTTTTAGTAGAGACGGGGTTTCACCGGGTTAGCCAGGATGGTCTCGATCTCCTGACCTTGTGATCCGCCCGTCTCGGCCTCCCAAAGTGCTGGGATTACAGGCTTGAGCCACCGCGCCCGGCCTATTATGTCTCTTTTAAAGAGGGAAAAACCTGAAACATGAGTAAGTTAAGTTACTTAACTATATTAATTTTACAGAGTTGCTGTAACAAATTACCACAAACTGACTGACTTAGAACAAGAAATGTATTGTCTCGCTGTTCTGGGGGCTAAATAAAATTCTGAAATCAAGGTGCCTGCAGGCCCATGTTCTTTCTAGAAGCTCTAGGGAGAATTTTTTTTTTCCTATTAGCTTCTGGTGTTGCTAGCAATCTTTAACATTCCTTGTCTTGTAGACACACTGTTTATGTCTCTGACTCTGTCATCACATGGCATTCTGCTCTCTGTCCAGCATTTGTCTCTGTGCCTCTTCCCCTCTTCTAAGGCCTTACTGGGTTAGGGCCCACCCTAATGACTTCATCATCATTTACTCACATTTGCAAAAACCCAATTTCTAAATAAGGCCACATTCAAAGGTACCAGATGTTAAGACTTCAACGTATCTTTTTGGGGGACACATTTCAACCTGTAACATTACCCAAGGCCATTAAGCTCATTAATGACACTACTAGGATTTGATCTTGGGCTGATCTGACTCTAAAGCCTATGTTTTTAACCACTCTGTTCCACGCAGCATAGAAGACTTGAGTCATCTTTAGTTCTACAAGCTAACTGAAGTTATTAATGACCATGGCAGTCATCAAAACAAAATTATTTAATATTAAAAATATATATCATTTAGATATTTACTTAAAACATGCATGAATAACTGTTATAATAAAATGAATAATTTTTTCAAACTAGAAACAGGAAATTTATTTCTAAAAAAAGAAACAATCTTATACATAAAATTTCCTTTGTTTATGCTATTACTAACACAAACACCTAATTTTAAAGAACGTTATCCATCAGAAGACTGCTTCTCTCTGCTTAGTAAATTTTCTTAACTTTTCTAGTGAAATGGTGTGGTTTTACTTATGCAGGGTTTCTACTTTCTTTTGATTTTATTTTATTAAGATAGCTATATATTTACTAACTAAATTTATGTTCTTATATTTTACTTATATTTATATAAATATTAAAAAATGGTGTTTTGTGTATTTTCCACATTACATTTTACAATTTACTATTATTAAACCTATATGGAAAAAATAGTTTCAATATTTTTCTACTTGTAAAGCTGACTGTATTCACTTAGTAATTCTACTAAATAATTCTAAGCACAATTTATATTGCTAGTAGCACTCAAAAAGTTAACACTATTTACATAATACATTTCTCTAATTTTGACATTAATTTTATTTGTAGATTCTTTAGAAATACCTATATTATGGAGGAAAGTTTTAGTTTTAACTAAACAGTTATGTCTGCAGCGTTTACCTTATTTTGGTAATCACACACATTGTAAGGATCCCTGTATTCTTTACTGTTTATCTCACAGAAGCATTCTAACTGGTTTTCTAGTACATTTTCTTCCATTGGAATGCATTCTGCATGCCAAGGGCAGAATGCTCCTGGTAAAGCTCAAATGTAGTCAGGTCACTTTCTTGCTCAAAATTATTCTATAGTTCACTGTTTCCTGTGGAAATAAAATTTATAGAATTGCCTTGAACAAGGGAATAATAAATAAAAAAAAAAGCAATTAATAACAAAATAATACTTAGAAGGCGCAGGTAAAAAGAATGTTCTTAGCAATAGGAAAACAAGGCAAAATTAACTCAAGCACTGTCAATTAAAGGGACTAATTCAAAGTGCATATTTAATCATATGCTTTGACATTTTTATTGTGTTAGATTTTTGAATCTATTTTAATAAATGATGTTAGTCTGTAATTTTATTTTCTAGCTCTGGGCAATTTTTCCTTTTGTTTTTAGCTTAGATAGATAGAAATATAGGCATTTTATTTATTTCCTTTTTTAATTTTGCTTGATACTTACTAATTTTATTCATTTTTCCAAATAATCAACTTTTAATTTCAAGTACTTGGTCTGTTTCTTATTCCGTATGCTTAAACTATCATCCGGATTTCTCCTTTCAACTTCCATGCTACTATTTGCAAGAAACTTAGCTCTTCCTTTAAAAGCAAAATTTAGGCATCATCGTTATTATTATTAGGTTATATGGTTACACATTTCATGCCCATCACTTTTATCTAAGTGACCTTCAGCAAGTTTCCTACAGTCTCTGAGCCTGGAACTCCTTATTTTTTTTTTTTTTTTTTTTGAGACGGAGTCTCACTCTGCCGCCCAGGCTGGAGTGCAATGGCCGGATCTCGGCTCACTGCAAGCTCCGCCTCCCGGGTTCACGCCATTCTCCTGCCTCAGCCTCCCGAGTAGCTGGGACTACAGGCGCCCGCCACCGCACCCGGCTGAACTCCTTATTTTAAGGTGGACAATTCTATCACTGGTTTAATAGTGGCTCTTATCATAGAAATAATAATTTTAAGTGCTTAGCACAGTGCTGACACTGACTAAGGTTTCTCATAGATAATACTGATGAAGATGGTGATGATTATGTTGATATTATGCTGTGCCTATTTAAAGCAGGCACAACATTCTAAATCTTTTTCTTGTTGAGTTATCTGGATTGATATTTCAAAAAGCCATTCTGTGTTACTTCTATGACTAATTACATATAGGAGCTTATGAAAAGCATAAGACTTTGTCTATAGAAAAATTTATTTTATTTAGTTTAAACATTCTTCATGGCCTATTTTATACAATTAATTCTTCACATGTACTTCCAAATAAATTTTAATGTCTCTGTACTTATACCTTAGGAGTAATGAGGTAATGTCTAAAAAGAACTGTGAATTCTTTGGAGGAAATACAAGGTCAGAGTCCAAATTGTGATAGGTCTTATGCTTGTGTTTACAAATCAGAAAGAGAGCTCTTATAATTCAGAGGACATGGGCTGCCAAACACTACTGTATTTGAAGCAATATCATAACAGTTCAGGAGGAATACAAAAGTGAGCAAGGATGCAAAACTGATGAAATGAGGTAAAATGGGTCCTAATAAGAAAAAATTGAAATGAAAAATGTCAAAGTAAAACAAATTTGAAGAAACAGAATAATGACATAGAATCAACTTACTTAGTAGCCTCTTGCAACATGGTTAATCTTTCATTCCTCCTTGAAACACTTTCTTTACTTGTTTCAGGATAAAACGTCGTTCTGTCTTTGTCTTTATTCCTGCTCTTGACCTTGTTCTCTTAGCTCTGATACTGGCTCCCTTTCAACTCCCTGACCTCTAAAAGTGAGACTGTTCTAACACCCCGTCATTGAACTTTTTTCTAGCTATGCATTCTCCCTTAATGATCTCATACAGACTCACAGCTTTAAATATCATCTATATGCTAATAATACCAACTGTATTTCTCCAGGTTGGACCTATCCCCTTGACTCTACACTGGTTTATCAACTGCTTATTTGACATTTCAACTTGAATGTCTAATATGTGTCTCAAATTTAGCCTGCCTAAAACAGAGTCTTAAATAACTTTCTTTCCACCATTGCCCTGGTCCTTCACAAATCTCCTCTCACATTCTTTGATATTTCAGGACATGGCCAATCATTTCGCTCGGGCCCCAAATCTTCTCGTCATCCTGGCTCCTCTGTTTCCATCGCACCACACATCCAATCCACCAGCATGCTTTGTCAGCTCTGTATCTTCAAGTTATATCCGGAATCTGAGCACTTCTTAACACCACCAGTTTTACCTCCCTGAATTGCTATAATAGCCTCTTTACCAATCTCTCAGCTTCTACCCTTGCCTTGCTATAAGCTCTCAAATAGTGGTGTGGTTGACAGACCGTAGCTCCGGTTGGTCATTTCCAGCTACATTCATTTGGCATCTTATAATGCATCTCTAGCAGAGCCAGTATCACATCAGGAACTGTTATTTGAAAGTTAAGTTTAGTTCTACTTTGCAGATAGCATGGCCTTGCTCTGGAGTCCCAGCATACTACATTATAATTTTCCCATTAAGCATTACATAATCCCTACATAATGTCTTTTTCTATCACAGATATTCCTAAGATCAAAAGATCTGTCAGGTTAAATTACCCAAGCTTATTGTCACTTACACCAAAATGTGAAAACCTGGATTGCTAAAAAGCCTTTTTCCTGCACAGTATGCTACTAAAACTTTGCAGTTATTCATGTCAATCTGTATAATAGCCAGAGAAATCTTCCAGAATGTGGCCTATCAGGAATGGTGCTTCCTTCTTTAAGATGAAAGCTTCAAGACGCGCTAATTGCTTCTTATTTTTAAGGTGTGTCCTGGGATACCATAAACTACTGGTCCTCTAAAAATTATTGTATTAATGTGGTAGTATCTTAACTCTTGACAGAATGTATGTCTCACTCTCTAAAGTGCCTGTGTCTTTCCAAGGCCTCCAACCCACTTGCCACTTGTTTCTTTCTGGGTCTGATTAGTACAATGTTATATAGTGGACCCATAGGACATTCTACTGAATGTCCATCAGTTCTGGATCCATCAGAAGAGATTATGTGGAAAGCTGAGGGTTAAGATAGCCATGGAACAATATTATAAGTTTGTACTGTTGTCTGTTACTAGTGAATTTAATTCTTTCCAGTCTTTTCCATAGAGATTGAAATTACATTAGCCAGATCAATGGTCACATACCATGTACCTGAGACTGTGTTAGTTGACTTGACCAAAGTTACCCTTGTCAAAGTGTATTTGACAAAACAGTTGCAATTAGAGTACCATTTTGATTAGTAATTTACTGTCATCTCACAGGATTCATCTGATTTTTGCAAGGGTTAGATCAATGAATTGAATATGATAGGCCTAATTAGCACAGTACTCCTTTTATTCTTAAAGTAGACATGAATCTATATCAGTTTCATAGGCTATTACGACAAAAATTGTTACTCCAAACGTCAAGTAACTAATACGGGAATTCTGCCTGATACCAAACATACTCACTTTACCTATGAACCTGGTGACAGAAATATCTATTGATGGGGTCACATAGTCATTGTGAACTAGACCTAGACTAGACTCCATTTGTTACCTGGTTCCCACTTGCCCCCATTCTAATTGGGGGGCAACAATGATACATTTAGTTCTTGGGTATCAACATCAACTCTGACCCTGGGTCTGGCAGTCTCCACAATGCTTGGGTAGTCCCATTTCTCCAGTGTATTGTGACCTGAGTAAATAGTCATAGATACCTTTGGAAAAAGTCTAGGGACATTCTTACTGATGGTGCAGCATGGTACTCTCTCCTGGGGATCTGTCCTCTCCTTCCATCAGTAGTTCTGGGTCAGAAATGTGATTCAGATCTAAAAACAGGAAAGAAGTAGGGATATTTTACTTATCATTATTCTAATAATCTATTTTTGATTTGTTCTGGTCACAGAGATTGAGTAAAATCCGTAGTGGCTGCCTTTCTTTCTTGGTTCTAATAAATATTTTTACACTTCTGTGCAAGTTACTGCCTCTGGCTGTCATTCTTATCTTGCTACTGCCTTTGACAATTGAAACTCACACATGTCCTCTATTATTAAGGGACCCTATCATCCTCACTGCTGTTACTGATCCCAGTTTGGTAACAATATTTCCTATGGTCTTCCTGGTCTACAGAGTACAGTCACCATCAAGCTTCACAGTGAGGCTGGAGTTCTTCTCACCGAGTTCTTTACGCTCTTGGTAAACAATGACCTTTGGGAGCTCTTGTAGCCAGACAGTCATTTGATGTGTTTTCAGTTCTTATATAGTTTATCCACTTGAGATTGCCTGCTTCTCTTAACTCTGAATCCATTTCTTCCACTGTCTACCATGGCATTCCTGGCTTTTCTACTTTGGCTGATCATTTTGTCCAAGCTTCTAACAGTCAGCTATCTCTGCAGTTTGTTAGCAATGTCTCACAGGGGTTGCAGCAAGGGTGGAAACTCCTGTATGTTGAGGGTTGAGGACTTGCTTCCATATTAAGAAATGCTTTTTTACTCAGCTTATGTTCTTCCACCCTTTTCTGCCCCCATTGAACATCTGCAGAATACAGTTCTAATGTCTTCTGAATCCTTCTACTACATATTTTCTAGGTGCTATAGTATTTTCATGGTCGTTTATTTTTCCTTTCTTAGAAAGTTCAGGACATCCTTGACCTTGTTATGTGGTGATTTAATCTAGTTGTGGCCTTAGTGGTTAGGAAGGAAAGTAGGGGAATTTTCTGAGGGGGCAAGGGTTGTCCTACGGGGACTGTAAAAAGACTTCAAAAATGATGAAGCATTGAACTCTATTTCAGCAGACACAGAGGTTTTAGCAGAATTTGGTAAAAGAAGATTCTCAACTGCACTAATCCCAGACATCCTCATCCTATGTTTTAAATTTACATGGCTACTCTGTACCGTAAATTCACCCAGCATCTTATTGACTTATTTTCTTGATATCCTTATTGCCAGCAAAGCAGGTAATCCAACCTTTAAAACCAAATTCTAACTTCCACCTCATTTTTTTTTTTTCAGGAACCAAACTCAGATGGAGAATAGTGTGCAGGAATTTTTATGAGGAAAGGCTCCAAGGATCGACACTTCTCAGGTAAAGAGAAGAAAGGAGAATTTGGGAAGTTGTGATTGTGGGTTATAGCATAGTCAGATTATGGCTTCAATCCACTTCACAAAGAACTCTGATGCTGTAACAGTGTTTTATAGTTTTCCTGAGTTAAAATAAAGGGACTGGGTGTGTATACTCCTAATTCAATTAGTGATCAGATGCAGGTCCCCAAGGAATGGGGGAGTGATCTTGGACATGGTGTATCTCTTTATTAACGGTAATTTTCAAAGGTAACTGGGAGCAGTACAGGACACATCCACAACAACCTCCAAATCTGGTATCAACATTTTTAGAAATTTTTCCAACAAGCGTAATTTTTGGTTAATCTTGAACTATTACTGGCACCAATGAGTCTCTCTCTGTGTAAATGTAAACCAGCTTTAAGACAAATAAAAGTCATAGGCTTGCAGAGTTGGAAGAGGCTGAGAAATCATCTAGTAAAGTTCTCAATTAGAGCTTCGAACCCTATTGACAGCATTCTCAACACATCTCTGGATACTTGCATTATTAGAATACTACTTTCCAGTTTTGATAGATCTGATCATTTTGAAAACTTTCTTGAGGAGACTCTGCCTCCTTATAACTTCTACCTTTTCTTCTATTTCTGACATGAAGGTTCCCATATGTGTGTTAAATTCTGATGAAAGTGTTTCAGACATATAAAGATGGCTATTAAATAATGCCCCACATATCCCCATTCACCAACTTCCACCCTCTTCATGTGGCCGAATTTTAATTCCATCACGGCCTGGTTAGTATCTTGTGACTTCACTCCACGTTGTTATTTTTTCGGTACCACTTTCAGAACTGAACAAAGGGTATCGAGGCATAACTCACACAGAACATGTGATACTCCATTCTTTAAAGACAATGTGCTTCTATGAAGGCAGTTTCATATCTTATTAGCTCTTTTGGCAACTACATCCAGGGACATTTTACTCAGTGCTCGTAACTGCTATATCATTGTTGTAATTAAAGTATGAAAAGCAATGCCTTACTTAATGAATTGTTATAAACGTTCTTTTTCTAATCTTCCCAAAAATTATGACAGTGAGATATTATTCTATACTATTTGAAATAGGAAAAAGTGCAAATAAATGTAAAAATAAAACACAAAGCATAGTAAAGATGAAGAGGTGATAGCATGCCCCTGAGGAATAGGTGAAATAATATATAAAACTTTAGTTATTATACTGAATATAAACTTTGTATTTTAAAAATTTTATTTGCTGAGCAAGAAATATCATGAAATATCATCGGAGAGGTAATGAATACAGAAAGATTAGAACCCAATTTTTCATTACCTTGCACAAATGGTTTTGCAGCTAATAAATCTACACCATTATGGTTGGAAATTTCATATTTTTAACCTCTGTATTACAAGATTATTCTTAAGCCTCACGTCATAAACAAGATACATTTCTAAGTTCTCAGCCTTTATTTCTACAACGGACCAGATCTTACATCTGCTTGAAACCCACATGTTTCAAAACAACTCCATGTAAAAATCTTGCTAAATTGTCAGAAATTGATAGTGATCCTTACCTTTTTGTTCTTGACACACAAAAATGGGCCAATGACTTTCAGTTTATCACCAGGTGTAAAAGGTGACTTTATATCCCTCACATAGGGCCCCATTATTTAAAATAAAATCCTCCATTTCTAAGAAAAATGTAGAGACAGCCAAGTTTGGCTTTGTAAAAGCTATGATCTACAAATGAATGGCAAATATTACATGGTCTGGAAATTCAGAACACTTTCACAGATGCCAGCAAAAGTTAATAATGTTAGCTTTCTCCAGGAATAGTAGAATCTGTGTAAGACAACAATTTAAGATTATGGACTGTGGTGCTTAAATTGTTTATTAAGAACATTTTACTGGCAAATGCTGAGAATAGGAAGAAAGATAAGCTTTGACAGGGGAGCAAAATCCTGAGTTAAGACCTTGTTGGCAACAGCATCACTATAAAACTGCTATTTGGCTTTTATTGTTATTTAATGCTCAATTATTTAAAATACTTAAATGAGAATTAAAATGCTGCCACAATATACCAGCGAGACATTAATTGTGTGTTTTAAAATGGCTAAAATAGCAAGTTATGGTTTAAGCATATGACTATATTTATGGAGTTTCTCTATAATCATTGTAAGGCTCGCTTTCTCAATTGACTTTCAGCTGTGGATAACAAACATTTTACCAGAATTAAAACTTACTGTAGCATTGGCTGGCAAGTAATAACATCTAAACTTTGTCCTATTAATAGTGATTATTTCTTTGTGTTTTGCAAACATATGTTCATTAATTCACTGAAGGCTTAAATATTTGGCACAATGGCAGGTGTAGAGAGAACTATGGAAACCAAAGGATGAAGACATACCTTAATCTTGAACATGAGTAGAACTGAAGTTTTATGCCATTCACTTCTAAAATGTTTTCTAAAAAATGTGAGTAATTAAATATGGTAGACCTATAGTAGCAAGACCTAGGTTCTAGTTTCATACTATATAACCAATTAAGTGGCTATAGGCCAACCTCTTTAATTTTTCCAGGCTTAGGTTTTCAAACACAAGAAATGGAATAGCTGCTCTTAATAGTTTCTTATTTTTCTAAGATTTCAGGATTTTAATTTCTTATATGTATTCTTAGGCTCTCTCTCTCTCACTATATATATATATATATATATATATAGCCTAAGCATACATAGTGATTAAGTGATTAAGTGGTATATATATACACACACACACAGTGATATACAGTGGTAAAAGGAACCAGAACAAAATATTATATTAATGTTGGGAAACAATTCTTAACGGGTTTCTTACATTTTTTTCACATCTTATATGCAAGGCAACTACTTTTTATTCTGGAATTTTTTTTTAAGTGCATATAGTGAACAGTTTAGCCTCCCTCCAGAGCAAAGAGCAGTCATACTTAATATACACTATTAAAAATTTAGATTTCCTAAGCTCAGGGTTTCTCTGATGTAATTCAACCCACCGCATGTGCAGGTATTATTTCTCTATCTGTTCGTATCATTCTGTGGGAATTGGGGCTCTGGGGCTTGAACAAAAATGCTGATACATTGGCTACTGTTATTGAGATGAGTGACCAATTTTTATTTGTCTCTGACCCATGAATTTAATGTCTTCTAAGAGTTTCCATGAAAATATAGCAGGCTGGCATGCTAACTTGTAAGTCGGGTAAGCTTTTAGACCCATCACAGTTCTTGATAGTTTTGGCAACAAGATTGGGGTGCTAATAGAGACATGGTTTTCTGGAAGAGAAATGATGACAGCTTCATGGGGCAATGAACAGGATGTTGAGGGAAGACTATGAGAATCGATAGCAAGCATTGACCCAATCACAAGGTTAATTGGGCAATAAAGCCTCCTCCATGTTATTGCCCATTAATCAGGAATGTTGGGGGGTGGAATTAAGGATGTGGTTCAAAGGTGATCACTTGGAATTAGGTTCCAAGACAGCTGCCCAAATGGCACCCTAACTCTCCTCCAAGTGATTTGCATTCTGCACTAACATGACAGCCAATTTCAGCAGTGCACATTGTAACAAATAGTATTAAGATCATTCTATGGATGGACAGAAGGTTGACCCTTTTTAGCTAACAGTTACCGAGGTATGCCCTTACATTTATAATGAAAAGAGGAAAATCAGTGATACTATGGGACCACCTAGCAAAAGGTGAGCAGTTCGTCTGGTTCGATTGGAAGATAATGGAGTGGTGTCCATACACATTATTTTATGACTCAATCTGTCCTTCAGCCTAAAATGCCAACTTTAGATCCATTCAGAGATAACAGTGAAAATCTCAGATTTGTTGTCACTGTTCTCTTCGGTGGATCCTGCCTATTATATAAGTGTTTTGACCCACTTGGAGAGATTTCCTTAATGCATGCAAACTCCTACAGGAAACCATAGATGAGGCATTCAGTAGTATTGGGGCCATCGCCCTAGACTGAGTTTACAAAACTGATGAAAGGGACTTTGGAGGAAAATGGAAACTGACTTAAAACAATTTAGATAAATTCTTGTAGTTATCTCCACCACCTAAAAGACTCTCTTAGGCATATGTTAAAACCAGGTGAAATCTTAAGAGATTTTATCATAATAATGGAGTAGTAGGTGTCACAGACTAATGTGGACTCCTTTGGAAAAAGTCTTTGTGCAAGTCAGGTTGACTCAAAGACAGCAAAACCCTCTATCCCATATTGAATGGCACTTGGCTGTGGCTGCAGAATCAAGTGGTTCCCAAAGCTGAAATAAATGATATCAGTAACAGGACACTTGTTCTTCAATATTGAACTTTGGATGGAATGAAAATACTGTGTGTTTTGTTGGTTCACCTGCATCACAGGAATCAGAGAGTAAGTGTGCCTTGCTTTCTGATACAAAACTGCTCTGTTTCTGCAGTATGTGATCCCTCCCTCACCCTCTATCCCAAACATAATAATTTTACAGAAGAAGATGATGGGGGTGGGGGAAGACCTTTCTGTCCCCAAGACTAAATGCCATACATATCAATGAAGGGGGCCAGCCCCTCCACACCTGTGGGTATTTCTCATCAAGTGGGATGAGACTGAGAAAAGAAATAAGACACAGAGACAAAGTATAGAGAAAGAAGAGTGGGCCCAGGGGACTGGCGCTCAGCATACGGAGGACCCGCACCGGCACTGGTCTCTGAGTTCCCTCAGTATTTATTGATTACTATTTTCACTATCTCGGCAAGGGGAATGCGGCAGGAGAACAGGGTGATAGTGAGGAGAAGGTCAGCAGGAAAACATGTGAGCAGAGGAATCTGTGTCACAAATAAGTTCAAGGGAAGGTACTGTGCCTGGTTGTGCACTTAGGCCAGATTTATGCTTCTCTCCATCCAAACATCTCAGTGTAACAAAGAGTGACAGAGCAACATTGCCGCCAGCATATCTCGCCTCCAAACACAGGGTGGTTTTCTCCTATCTCAGAATAGAATGGATGTGCGATGGGTTTTATACTGAGACATTCCTTTCCTAGGGATGTGCAGGAGATGGAGGCCTTCCTCTTATCTCAACCACAAGAGGCCTTCCTCTTTTTACTAATTCTCCTCAGCACAGACCCCTTATGGGTGTCGGGTTGGGGGACGGTCAGGTGTTTCCCTTCCCATGAGGCCATATCTCAGGCTGTCTCAGTGGGGGAAAACCTTGGACAACATCCAGGCTTTCTTGGGCAGAGGTCCCTGCGGCTTTCTGCAATGCATTGTGCCCCTGGTTAATCGAGAATGGAGAATGGCAATGACTTTTACCAAGCACATTGCCTGTAAACATATTGTTAACAAGGCACATCTTGCACAACCCAAGATCCCTTAAACCTTGATTCCATACGGCACATGTTTCTGTGAGCACAGGGTTGGGGCTAAAGTTACATATTAACAGCATCTCAAGGCAAAACAATTTTCTTAGTACAGATCAAAATCAAATTTCTTATGTGTTCTTTTTCTACATAGATACAGTAACAGTCTGATCTCTCTTTTTTTTTTCTCTACGTATCAGTCTGATTATACTGGAGAACTCTGGGGAAACTGGGCTCAAACTTTTGTAAAACATTTGTTTGATACAAGCCCAAGTCACCCTTCTACCTTGTTGCATGGCAGGAGGAGGTGTTGGATTTAACTGCTGACTTTACATTGGGGAATAGAAATGGAAGTAACCTTGTGGATGGGGCTTCTTGAGCTGATCTGATGTGCTATTGCTATGGTTTTCACTACTTAATATATAACTTGTACTGGGATTATATGTACCCTACATAAGTACCATACAATAAGTTTCAGAGGGGAATTGTAAAACCATACAACTTCTATAAAAACTATAGGAGAAAACTTTTATGACCTGGAGTTATGTAAATGGGTGAGATTCTGTGCCATAACATGATTCATAAAAGAAAAAGGATAAATTGGACTTCATCAAGATTAAGAACCTCTTCAACAGACAACATGAAAACAGTAAAAAGACAAGCCGCAGTCTGGAGAGAAATATTCAAAGATCACATGTGACAAAGGATTTGTATCCAGAATATGTAAAGAATTCTTAAAACCTAACAATATGAAATCAACCCATTTTTTAATGGACAAAGTGTTTGAACTTTACCAAAGTTCATGGCAAATAAATACATGAAAAATTGATCAACCTCATTAGTCATTATGAATATTAAAGTTAAGGCCAGGTGCGGTGGCTTATACTTGTAATCCCAGCACTCTGGGAGACCGACGTGGGCAGATCACGATGCCAGGAATTCAAGACCAGCCTGGCTAGCATGGTGAACCATCTCTACTAAAAATACAAAAATTAGCCCGGCGTGGTGGTGCATGTCTTTAATCCCAGCTACTCGGGAGGATGAGGTAGGAGAATCGCTTGACCCTGGGAGATGGAGGTAGCAGTGAGCTGAGATCATGCCACTGCACTCCAGCCTGGGCAACAGAGTGAGACTCCATCAAAAATAAAATAAAATTACAAGTGGAAACCACTCCAAATCTCTTAGAATGCCTGAAATTAAAAAGATTAAGTATTGGTAAGGATGTAGAGCAATAGGAACTCTCACATACAGTGAGTGAGGATGTAAATGGTACAAACCATTTGGAAAATGGTTCAACAGTTTCTTAAAAGGTTAAACATACCCCTACCATAAGACCCAGCTCTTTCACTCCTAAAAACTGATACAAGAGAAGTTAAACCATATGTCTATATAAAATCTCATACACAAATGTTAATAACAGATTTATCTACAATAGTAAAAAAAAAAATGCAAACAGCCCAAATCCCCATATCAGGTGAATTAATAGACAATTGTATACTAGTCACCAATAGAAAAAAGTATCAATCCCATACATTAAAAAAACTTCAGTAATCATGCTGAGTGAAACAAGTCAGACCTTTATTTCAATTATATAAAATTCTAGCAAATATAAACTATTTTCTATTGACAGAAAGTAGATTCATGGTTGTCCTTAGATAAAGGGAACAGGGAGAGACAGGAGAGATGATTCACAAAGTGGCACAAAGAATCTTTTGGTGGTGATGGTTATGTTTACTATCTTGATTCATTATGGGGATGGTTTCACGGGTGTATGCATGTCAAAATTTATGAAATTGTATGCTTTAAATATGTAAAATTTGTTTACATAAATTATATCCTAATGATTAAAAATTATTTAGAAAAATATTCATCTGCTGTTTCCTTACCATTTTATTCATTTTCTCCAATCTCTTGTTTTCCTAATAACTAATCAAAAGGCTGGGACCACAAAATATATGGGTAATAAAGTTATAATTTTGGATCATCTCTTACATCTCAGACAGGAAATTCAAGGACTTGACACACTTGAGTCTATTTTATCCTCATCAGAACTATATTTAAACAAATTTTACAATATTGAATATGAAGTTTATAAACCTAACCATCCTAACTTTGCTTTTCAGTCTCAAAATAAGTGATTTATTCTCTTACATTCTCTCTTTTCTAAACTCTAGCCTTTACATCTATACACACATGTGCACACACACACACACACACACACAGAGCAAATGGCTGTACCTATTATGTCCTTGTCATTGACTATTGAGACTGGAACTCTATCCTTTTGCCTGCAAATCTCCTAACAGACTTGCGCCTATACCTATATTCAATGTCTCTGTAATTTCTAATTAAAAACCAAAAATTATATTGAAGACCAGCTCTCTGAAATTGCTCTTATCTAGATTACCAAAGACCTCCATGTTACCAGTTTCAATGGCTCCTTCTCTGTCTTCATCTTACTCATTCCCTCAGTGACATTTTCCAGAGTGTACACACTACATTCCCTCCCTTTGAAACACTTTACTTGGCTCCCATGGTGTGACTGTACTCTGTTCCTACTATCTCACAAACTAATCCTTTTTAGGGTCATTTCCGGAGTCTTTTTACTTTTCCCAGCTTTTACCTTTTAGAGACTACCAGGGCTTTTTCTTTTCTGTCTCCACATTCTCTCCCAAAGCAATGTTTTGCAAGCTCTGACTTTAAATTCCATCTTTGTTCTAATAGCACTCAAAATTCTATGCTCGGCATAACTTATCCCATTGGCCACAAAATTTTATATACAACTTCCTACTTCGCATCTCTTGAAAATTGTACAGGCATTTTCAGATTTCACATGTCTAAATACAAATTATTGATCGTTCTTAACTAATCCTCTCCCACAACTGCCTTTATGTGTTTCTTCCCCAAGATTCCCCCTCTTGGTCCATTACATTAGCTTTAATTTAGTGGTTCATCCCACAAAATTTAGAGTTATGCTTGATGATTCTTTCCGTATTTCCATCATATATCGAATATATTCCTTTTTCTGCCCAATTTTACCCCTTAATATGCTTCTCTTCATCTCTGCTATCAGTGCTTTACACCAACTCACCTTTCATCTCAACTAATGCAACAATTCTTTTCTCGAAATTATTTCATCAACTTCTGACTTTTGATAATCAGTTTCTTGTCCAGTAGACAATGGTCTTTTAAAGAACGTACATCAGGTTATGCTATTCTGAATGTCTTTCAAGGACTTTCTTAAGGTCCTCTGCATTAGCTGCCTTTCTGCATGAAAAACTTTTTATTGGCATGAATATTTCTCTCTCATTTAAGGTCTCGAATTTTATGTTGCTGCTACAGAAAAACATTATGAAACTTAAATCACTTTCTATCACATTATCCTGATTTGTTTTCTCCATGGCACTTCCAGCTATTGAGACTATTACTTATTATTTTTACGTGTTTATTTTTGTATACTTTTTGTAGTTCTATATATTCAGCTGTATTATTTGAAAAACTTTCCATGTAAACAAAACCTTAGCTAATAAGAACATTAGAACTCTAGATGCTCTTTACTAAGTCAAACTCCTTAATACCTTAATATACCCAATAATCTATTCAAAGTTCTATCTCTCAACTCTTTGCTTCTTTTTTTTTTTTTTTTTTTTTTTTTTTTTTTGAATGTGAAGAGTAACTCTTTACTCTCTGGTAGGACTGTCTTGAATTGGCATAGAATGGAAAATAAAAACTGGTATTCTTAATAGCTTGTCTCCCAAAAGACTGATTTATCTTTTTTCTTTAATTTTTCCCTTATTCAATCTGTTGTTTATTGTTGTCTCTAAAGAGTAAAATTTCCCTTGATTTTAGGTGCAAACATCATAATGACTTTTGTAGGGTGATAAAAAATGTATGCATACCATATCTTTGGTGCAAACAGAACAGCACCCAAGAAATACTGGTTTACATTTTTGCTTTCTGAAAATATTTTTGGCAATAAGTGAGCCTGAACTGAAATGTGTTTCTCAAAGCAAAGGTCAATGTATAGATTTTTCTATATTATATTGAAATGTTTAAGTAACTGTTCCTTTTGAAAGAAAAGATGATTTAGAGAATGTGTACGTTTTTCTTCTGATCGCCACATGTTCCCTCCTTATGACTCCTGTATAGGATTAATAGTGTAGCCAAAGGGACAGCTGCTGGGTCAAAATACAGCAAAAGACTTTGCCTAAGAATTGTCCAATAATCTTGAGAAATTAACCAACAGGCTCTCAAATCTCAAAATGTCTTCCTTCTGTTGTGTAAGTCATCTGGGATTACTAGTCATAAGGGAAGGAATTTCCATCTGTTTCCATTACACTTTTTAATAACTCTTTTACATGACTAACAATTGCACTATAGATATTTCTTGACATATCTGACACGCCCACTCCACAATGAATTCTTCAAGGCCAAAGAAATTGTAACCTAGAGTATCTGAAGTGCTTGGTAAATATCTACTATGTAAATGGTACATAATTAATATACCATTACATTAATATAATACCATATTATGCTTTCAGTTAATTAGCCTTAACCATCCCATATCCAATATATTAGTTTTTCTGCCCAATTTACCCCCAATATGCTTCTCTTCATCTCTATTATCAACACTTTATACCAATTCACCTTTCACCTCAATTATTGCATCAACTCTTTTCCTGATATCTAAGATTATATTAATTCACCTTAACTTAAAATATAATATAGTATTTTTGTTTCTCACATTTTTAGCCTCATGTAGGAAGTTTGCATGGCAGAGTGTTTGGCTTCCTGATCATCGATCTTATCAATTCTGAAGACTAGGAAGTCAGGTTGTATTATTAGGAAAACCGATGGAATCATTGAAGTCATCAAATTTTGCTATGTTATTTCTCTCTGTGTTAATATTAATTGTTGAGATTCAATAGAAGGAAAAATATTATGAAGTATTTTCCCATGCATGCATGCATTTATGAGAAAATTTTTACCCCTTAACATGTTAATTCAGGGCTAAAAATGAAATTTTCAACTTAAGGAAAAAGAATATTTCTTACAGCTTAACTTTATAATGACACTATGACATCTGTGAAATATCTAACTATTGTTAAGGCAAAAGAAATATTTTAAGGCAAATTTCTGGGGAAAAGAAACCAGAGGCTATAGTTATGAGCTCACTCCATTCAGGCAGCTGTAAAGGACAATGGTAAAGAGGGAGTCATTAATGTAGATAATTTTTAATCCTGGTTATATCAGGGGAGAGATCGAATACACATTTCATGCACATTTTATGAAGGATTTCAGGTTCAAGGGCTGTTAGAGGCTCTTCTGCTAGAAGAGAAATGGGTGGATATAACTAAATAGAATTTGCTCCCCTCTAAATGTGTAGACATCAATTAAATGTACACATATGAATAATGACTTTTATAAAGAGACTTTTGAGTACTAAATAAAATTACTGTATAAAGTTGCATTGAAAAACAGGATGTATATGTAATTACATATACATGTAATTATATATAATTATATATATATATAATTACATATATGTAATTACATATACATCCTCAAACATTCACACACATTGGTCTCAGCTAAGTAAAATCTGGATACAACGAAGGGAATGCTTCAAAAGTGAGTGGTAAGTTTTTTGTGGAGGAGGAGAGAGGTGGTGATGAGATTATGGCAAAGTCTTGGTTTCATTTTAATTTTCCACACATTCCATGTATTTAACAATAAAATTATTTGCAGTTTATAATGAGAAAATGTATTTATTGTAAACAGAGCATACCATGCCTCCAAAATAAATATATTACAAAGCACTTACCATAATAAATTATATGTGAGATAAATGAATATAACAAAATTTATTTAAATAATCCATATAGAATGGCTATCATGTGCTATGTGCTAGCATGGAAGAGGTAGTAATTATGGGCACATAGCTATGTTTATTCACAACCAGTGAGTGATACAGGTTCACGGAGCTCACAGTTTAATGGTAAATAACATTTAAAAAAACTATTATTTTATAACTATACTTTGCAATCAATATAACACTTTTACATATCCAGAAGATAGATAAAATACATTAAAATTCTTCAGTACTGCTGAATGGTTGGGTTAAGGAATCATTAAAGGGTTACAGTCAAATGCCAGTCAAAAATTCCATATCTTCGGTTTCCAGGATCACCTTCAAGCTATTCACATCGGCTGCTTTTCTTTGTGAAAGGGTAATTCAGGAACGATGTTTTCATTAGTAATTGGGGAGAGTTACCTGTCTCTGTGCTAGTAATGGGATGAGGAAAGGACAAGAAAAGGTACAAGAGGCTAAAACTTCTTTTATTGTGAAATAATTTGAAACTTACAAAACATTTGCAAGCCAGTTGAAGTAACTTCTTTTCTGAATCATTTTAGTCTATCTGGCCAATATTAATCCCCATTATCCCAAACTGAATAGTATACATTTTCTATAAACGAGAGCATTTTTATAAAATTACAAGCAAGACTAAAATCAGAAAATTAACATTGATAGGCTATTACTACCTCCGCCGACCCCATTTAAGTGTTATGAATTGCTTAGTTTAAAGGAAAAAATTTCATCCAGATTGGTATTTTGCATTTAGTTGTCATTTTTTGGGTCCCATTTAATTTACATTAGTTCCTCAATCTTTTTACTTTCATTCATTTAACATTTTTTGAACATTAAAGGCCAAATATTTTGTATAATGTTGCTCCACTTTTATTTGTGCCATGTTGCTTCATAATTAAATTCAAGGTACATATTTTTGACATTAATACCACAGAAGTGATGCTATATTCTCACTGCATCTTCTCAGGTGGTAAATAATTTTAATTTGTCCAAATATTTTCAACTCAAGTGAAATTATGAAGTCACCATTTGACTAAAGTGGTGGTTTACCAACTTCCATATATATACACATACACACACACATATATACACATACATATATATACACACACAGAGTATACACTCTCTATATAATATACTACATATATAATTCATAATTTATAAGAATTTTATAAAAAAGGGAATATCCACTTTCTTATGAAACATTAACTCAGCAGGTTTTTTTTTTTTATTATTATACTTTAAGTTCTGGGATGCATGTGCAGAATGTGCAGTTTTGTTACATAGGTATACATGTGCCATGGTGGTTTGCTGCACCCATAAACCCATCATCTACATTAAGTATTTCTCCTAATGCTCTCTCTCCCCTTGCACCCCACCCTGCAACAGGCCCCAGTATGTGATGTTCTCCTCCCTGTGGCCATATGTTCTCATTGTTCAACCCCCACTTATAAGTGAGAACATGCAGTATTTGGTTTTCTGTTCCTGCGTTAGTTTGCTGATAATTGTGTTTTCCAGCTTCATCCATGACCCTGCAAAGGACATGAACTCTTTCTTTTTCATGGCTGCATAGCATTCCATGGTGTATATGTGCCACATTTTCTTTAACCAGTCTATCATTGATGTGCATTTGGGTTGGTTCCAAGTCTTTGCTATTATAAATAGTGTTGCAATAAACATATGTGTGCATGTGTCTGTATAGTAGAATGATTTCTAATCCTTTGGGTATATGCCCAGTAATGGGATTGTTGGGTCAAATTATATTTTTAGTTCTAGATCCTTGAAGAATTGCCACACTGTCTTCCACAATGGTTGAACTAATTTACACTCCCACCAACAGTTTAAAAGAGTTCCTATTTCTCCACATCGTTTCCAGCATCTGTTGTTTCCTGACTTTTTAATGATCGCCATTCTAACTGGTGTGAGATGGTATCTCATTGTGGTTTTGATTTGCATTTCTCTAATGACCAATGATGATGAGCTTTTATTCATTTGTTTCTTGCCCAAAAGAAGAAATGTCTTCTTTTGAAAAGTGTCTGTTCATATCCTTTGCCCACTTTTTGCTGGGGTTGTTTTTTTCTTGTAAATTTGTTTAAGTTCCTTGTAGATTCCGGATATTAGCCCTTTGTCAGAGGGATAGATTGCTAAAATTTACTCCCATTCCGCAGGTTGCCTGATCACTCTGATGATAGGTTCTTTTGCTGTGCAAAAGTTCTTTAGTTTAATTAGATCCCATTTGTTAATTTTGGCTTTTATTGCAATTGGTTTTGGTGGTCCCCCCCCTCCACCCGGAGTCTTGCTCTGTCCCCCAGGCTGGAGTGCAGTGGTGTGATCTCGGCTCACTGCAAGCTCCGCCTCCCGGTTTCACGCCATTTTCTTGCATCAGCCCCCCAGTAGCTGAGACTACAGGCGCCCACCACCACACCTGGCTAATAGTTTTGTATTTTCAGTAGAGATGGAGTTTCACCATGTTAGCCAGGATGGTCTCAATCTCCTGACCTCATGATCTGCCCGCCTCAGCCTCCCAAAGTGCTGGGACATGAACTCTTTGCCCATGCCTATGTTCTGAATGGTATTGCCTAGGTTTTCTTCTAGGGTTTTATGATTTTAGGTCTTCGATTTAAATGTTTAATCCATCTTGAGTTAAGTTTTGTATAACGTGTAAGGAAGTGGTCCAATTTCAGTTGTCTACACATGGCTAGCCAGTTTTCCCAACACTATTTTTTAAATAGGGAATTGTTTCCCCATTGCTTATTTTTGTAAAGTTTGTCAAAGATCAGATGGCTATAGATGTGTAGTGTTATTTCTGAGGCCGCTGCTCTATTCCATTGGTCTATATTTCTGTTTTGGTACCAGTACTACACTGTTTTGGTTACTGTAGCCTTCTAATATAGTTCAAAGTCAGGTAGCGTGATGCCTGTAGCTTTGTTCATTTTGCTTAGGATTGTCTTGGCTCTATGGGCTCTTTTTTGGTTTCATACGAAATTTGAAGTAGTTTTTTCTAATTCTGTGAAGAAAGTCAGTGGTAGCTTGATGGGAATAGCATTGAATCTATAAATTTCTTTGGGCAGTAAGGCTGTTTTCACGATATTGATTCTTCCTATCCATGAGCATGGAATGATTTTCCATTTGTTTCTATCCTCTCTTATTTCCTTGAGCAGTGGTTTGTAGTTCTCCTTCAAGAGGTCTTTCACATCCCTTGTAAGCTGTATTCCTAGGCATTTTATTCTCTTTGTAGCTACTGTAAATGGGAGTTCAGTCATGATTTGGCTCTGTTTGTCTATTACTGGTGTATAAGAATGCTTGTGATTTTTGCACATTGATTTTGTATCCTGAGACTTTGCTGAAGTTGCTTATCAACTTAAGGAGTTTTGGGACTGAAAAGATGGGGTTTTCTAAATATACACTCATGTCATCTGCAAACATTTGAACATTAAAGGCCAAATATTTTGTATTTCATTCGCTTGCCTAATTGCCCTGGCCAGAACTTCCAATACTATGTTGAATAGGACTGGAACTCACTGGTTTTTTCATTGCTGTTTCTTACCTGATTATTAGTATGATGATAAGTGCCAATGATTATTTTCTAACTACATTTTTTTTATACTAATAATTTTTAATTCTACTCTAAAATAACTGTTTGCCTTCTCCCTTATATATCCATTTATTTACATCAGGATAGGCTCAAAGATTTCTATTTTACTTAACGGGTTATTATCAGTGACAATCTTCACTTGGTGCTCAAATTGTTCCATATTTGGCCAGTGGGAGTCCTTCAACATTTTTTTGGTGTCCTTATCAGTCTTTGAACACTTCCTTACTTTCTGACTGATACGATTTGGCTCTGTGTCCCCACCCAAATCTCATGTTGAATTGTAACCCCCATGTGTCAACGGAGAAACCTGTAATCTCCACGTGTTGAGACACAGAGGTGATTGGATCATGGCAGTGGTTTCCCCCATGCTGTTCTCGTGATAGTTCTCCCGATAGTGAGTTTTCACGAGATCTGATGGTTTTATAACCCAGTTTTCTCTGCTCTTGCTTGCTCCTCTCCCGCAGCCTTGTGAAGTAGGTGCCTGCTTCCCCTTCTGTCATAATAAGTTTTCTGAGGTCTCTCTTGCCATGCAGAACTGTGAGTCAATTTAACCTCCTTTGTTTATAAATTAGCCAGTCTTAGGTAGTATCTTTATAACAGTGTAAAAATGGACTAATACAGTGACAAATAAGATGTTGCAAGCCTATCTTGTATTTTCCCTGCTTCATCCCTGAAATTCAAGTTCTTTTAGTCAAAAATGCTATTTAGAAACCACACACAAGACACATACACCACATGGGCACCTACCTTACTGAGAGGTGACAATGGGCTAGCAGCCCTCACTCTCAGTGCCTCCTCAGCCTCTGGCGTGGGCATCCACTCTGGCGGTGTTTGAGGAGCCCTTCAGCCCGCAGCAGCACCTTGGGAGCCCCTCTCTGGGCTGGCTGAGGCCGGAGCCACCTCCCTCTGCTTGCCAGGAGGCATGGAGGGAGAGGCGCGGGCAGGAACCGAGGTTGCTCGCAGGCCAGTGTGAGTTCTGGCAGGCGCGGGCGCGGGCTTCGCGGCCCGCACACAAAGCGGCCTGCAGGCCCAGAGCAGTGAGTGGCTTTGCACTCGGGCCAGCAGCTGTGGTGGTTGCACGAGGTCCCCCAGCAGTGCCGGCCTGCCGGCGCCACACTCAAATTCTCCCCGGGCCTTAGCTGCTTCCCCGAGGGGCAGGGCTCTGGACCTGCAGCCTGCCATGTCTGCGCTCCCCCAGTGCAGTGGGCTCCAGTGGCCCGAGCTTCCTCCACTGGTGCCGCACCCTGCTCCGTGGCACCCGGTCCCATCCACAGCCCAAGGGCTGAGGAGTGCAGTCGTGGCTCAGGACTGGCGGGCAGCTCTGCCTGCAGCCCTGGTGCAGGATCCCCTGGGTGAAGCCAGCTGGGCTCCTGAACTGGATGGGGACTTGGAGAACTTTTATATCTAGCAGGAGGATCCTATGTGCACCAATCAGCACTCTGTATCTAGCTAACCTAGTGGAGACTTGGAGGACTAGCCCTCTGGGACTCTGTCTAGATCAAGGATTGTAAATGCACCAATCAGTACTCTGTGTCTAGCTCAGGGTTTGTGAATACACCAATCAGCACTGTGTGTCTAGTTCAAGGTTTGTAAATACAGCAATTGGTACTCGGTATCTTGCTAACTCTGTATCTAGCTAACTAGCACTCTGTTACTCTGTGTCTAGCTCAAGGATTGTAAATGCACCAATCAGCACTCTGTTAAAACGGACCAATCAGCTCTCTGTAAAATAGACCAATCAGCTCTCTGTAAAATGGACTAATCAGCAGGATGTGGGTGGGGCCAGATAAGGGAATAAAAGCAGGCTGTCCTAGCTACCCAGCGGTAACTACCTGGGGTATACTGTCGTACTGCGAAAGCTTTGTTCTTTTGCTGTTTGCTGCTGCTAACCGTTTGGGTTCACGCTGCCCTTATGAGTTGTAACACTCGCCACAAAGGTCTGCAGTTTCGCTCCTGACAGTGAGACCACGAACCCACCAGAAAAAAGAAGCTCCAGACACATCTGAACATCTGAAGGAACAAATTCCAGACACATCAACTGTAACACTCACTGCGAGGGTCTGCAGCTTCGTTCTTGAAGTCAGAGAGACCAAGAACCCACCAATTCCGGACACATTACTCTGACCCATCAAATGGATTTGGGGACTAAATTATTCAGGAAGAATAAAAGGAAGGAGGAAATTAAGGAAGGCTGTTATTATAAATGCATATGCCCGTGGGCTGCATAAAACAAAAATTGAGGAATATTTAACCAAAGGCACTTCAGTTATTTTTTATTCTCATAAGCGAATGAAGACAGGTAGAAGCAGAGAGCTTTGGCTATTGTTGGTCAGCGTTTACTCGTAGTTCAGTAGCAGTAGTCCACCCTCCCCTGTGGAAGTGGGGGTGTGGATGAGGGGAGAAAACTGGAGAGAGAATTCCAAGATAGTACATTCAGTAGCATGTTTACCATAGTTTTTTTGGTTGTCCACGGGCTTAAATCTGATGTATGTAGAGGAATATTTTTGCTCTAATCTATGAATTAACTTTGGGTTAAAGGGTCAGAACTTCACTGGCCTTTGTTTCTTAACTCATTTTTTTTATATTTCTTCCACTGGAAAAAATGCAGTCAGATGTATTAAGTATATCAGATTTGTGGAATGGAGATGTATGATACAGATCTTGCTAACTATAGTAATAGTTCGAACAACAAAAATAGTAAAACTTTTTTTTTTTTTTTTTTTTTTTTTTTTTTTTGCCTAAAACCGTGACTGAATGTTTGTGGATTTCAAATTGATTATACCTCATCTTTCTATTTTACTTTAGAAAGGGATATATGTATATAAAGTACAAAGAGAGTATATCACCTATAACTCCACTTCCCTGAAGGTCTTTAAAAACCTTTTGATTAATATCTTTTCTATATTACGCCAACATACAGACACATTCATTTAAGGTTTTTAATGAAATTTTGATCTGTGTGTATTGTTCAACAAATTCTTTTTAATTTAGCAACATAGTATGTCACCAAATATTAATTTACAAAAGGTTTTTTGTTGGCCTAAAATTCCGTTTTATACATTTGTCATTATTTAACTAAATGACTTTTGGGGGCATTTATATCATTCATTTCATTTTTATGAATGTGTTGCCATAAATATCTTAGTAAAATTTTTCTGTACCTTATTTCTTTCCAATAACCTCTTAAAACTTTGGCCAAGATAAAAATTTTAAATTCAAATTTCCCTTAGAAAAGTTGAAATAACTCCATTTGCCTCATGAGAGTATCCATGCATCCCTTCCTTTACTACCGGATCTTGATAATACACAATCTTTAAAATTTTTGAGTTATCTTTACCAAATTGATAAATGAAAGTGGCATACCATTTCAATATGCATTTTTATTATAAGAGCCACTAAATAGTCTTTCAAATATTTAGTGACTATGTTTCTTCCTCTGGAAATTACTTATGTATATTAATTCACTACATACTGTTAAAGGCCTGAGTAACCAAAGACTACCAAGCAGAAATCTGAAGCCGAGGGAATCAGCTTTACTGACTTGATGCAGGAAGGGAGGGCACTCCAGAGGAAGGACAGAATGTCACATGATGAGAGAGCAAAGGAAGCATCGGTAAGGTTTTGGTTCTTGCTGAATGACTGCAGAATGTTTAAGGGAAAAGGGTATTAATTCTGGATTTATTGCTGCTTCTAGACAAAACTGAAAGGATTCAAGTTTAGGGATTGGGTGCTATCATGAGGTGAAAGCATTTTAGCAATCAGGTGTTCCTAGTAACAGACATGAAAAGCAAAGAACTTCTGCGGGCATCATTGGCAAACAAACAGAAGTCACAAAAAGAAGAATTTGCTATGGTATTTTACAGTATGGTCGTGGGGAAATAATATTTTCCACTAATTTAGATGCTAGCTTTTTCTGTGTTCAACCTTTCGTCCAGCCTGATTAATGGCAAAGCGGCCTTTTCCTTTTCCAATTACAGTTGGTATTTATTTTTGCAGTCCCCGACAGAGGTTTATACTTGATAGAACACAGTTAAGCAAAGTTTAGGCCATGTACATTATTGGATAAAGACACAGAATTTTCTATTACACATTCTTAAATTAGAGGTTTGGCATGTTCTTTTATTGAATAACTTTAGACAAGGTATTTAATTACTTTGTTCTTTTTTGTATCTGTTAAAAGGGGCTAGTAACAATAATTTAATATCTACCTTATAGGACAATTGAGAAAATTAAATGTAATTATTTATATAAAGCACTTATCAAAATGTCTAACTTGATGTAACTGCTTAAAATAGAATAGCACTAAAATAGTGTTTTCAATAAGAGTTTTTCATGAACTAATTGGTGGAAACAATGACAAACACATGATTATGTGTGTACATATGGGAATTAAAGGACATCAGACTATGTGGAGGTTGTTAACACATTTTATAATTTGACAAATTGTAGGGGGGTGGTTAATGAATCTTAGTATTTAGAAGGGAAAGAGGAGCAAAATTTTGTAGATTTAGATGATATTATAGGCAGCATTCTCCTATTACCCTAGCATAGAAAAACTGAAGAGGTCAGTGAGAAATAGGTCTAGATACTGCAGGCTACTAGGCTGTGGCCTCTATTACAGAAACAAGAATATGCCCATTTCCAGAATTTTTCTGACAAAAGATTAAAGTTCTGTCTTCATGATTCTTGATGTAACTTAATTAACTTGAAGGGCATGTTCAAAATAAAGAGAAGTGAATTGTTTCACAGAACAGATTAATAAAATGAGAGGCAGAGATGTACAAGACATGAAGAAAGCATGGTGGGGGGGGGCAGGTGTTCAAATGCTTATCATCAGATTAGAAAAAAAGAAGCATCTCAAAAAGAGAACCATCATTCCATCATGAAAGGGAGGGGAAATAAGATGCCAAGTATATGTGGATTCAAAGCAAAAGTAATGAAGGCAGATGGATTAGAACTAAATACAATGAAATAGTTGATGTATATGATACATGCACTTTCGTTGTTCTACAAATGCCAGTAGATGTGTCCACTGTTTGGACTGTGATGTACGATGGTCTGGGATGGTGAAGAAATTGTGTACTCTGTGCTGGGAATAATGTTACTAAATCCAGTCAATAAAATCAATGAGAGACCACTTGAGGAGGTTCTAGACATCCCGCTATCCTTACAGCAGCTATTTGAGCTGTCACTCAAACACATGACCATGGGGAGGCAGTGGCCTTGATGTCTTAAACACTAGAAATCACTGAGGAAACCAGCTTGATGGATGCAACAATCTACTCTCATCATGCAGCCAGAAGGACACACAGTATTGCTACCAGCTGAGCAGAACTTAGAAAATGTTAGAGAAACTGTGTATGAAGGAGAGGAAATGAATATAATTTAGATGTTTTTGCTGCTTTCTTCAATAATTAGACAATCATAGGAAAAAATACTTAAATGAAAACTATGCCATCAATGTGTGATATCAGTTCAACTTCACCCTGAGCCAACTAGGTTATATAAAAAAGACTATTTTTTTAAATGGAATAGGTCAACTTTGAGTCATTAGTGGAACTAAATTTAGCTAAATCCAGACCACTTAACACCTGCTTTAATAATGCTGTTCTTATATTATTGTAGGGGAAGGGCTGTGTTTTGGTTTTTAGCTCTAGCTTTATCTGCTTTGTCTTATTTGACTTCTGTTTTTTGGTACAGCTAGGCATAGTTTGAAAGGAAGAAAAACTAGTCTATATTAAGTATGTCAGTAGAGGGGATGATAGCAATTCAGAATTAATCTCCTTGTAAAAATTCTGGAACTGCCCTTTTGTTGTGACCAATTGTAACATTATACTATTTTGAGCATTTTTCCTCTGCTCCATCTGACCTTTTAGATACTTACACAAGCGTTAATTGCCTTGAGCAGTCATGGAACAACTGTTCAACTCCTAATTAGAAATTTCTGGAAGTTTTCACCATGCTATTTTCAACTTATTTGTAGACCAGTGCTAGGAAAACATTCCTGGAGATTGTCCAGGGAATATATGTATAGGTGTGCATGTGTGTCTATGTATGCATATATGTTGTGTACACATATATTTAAAAGTTTAGCATAAATTTGGAATAAATAAAATTCATTAACTTTCACTGTCAAAATTAACTGTCAAACCAATTAAAATTATGTTAGAAAATGTTCTAATCTCAGAAAAATTAATTTTATCTCAACAATGTTATGATATATTTAAACATCCAAAACTTATTTGTTAGATAGTTGCAAGATGCTGCTGTGACCTAAACCAAGTCATAATTTTAAAAATGTTATCTTTCTTAATGTAAAATCACAAATATTCATTTAGGTGTGAGACATCTGATTTAATTTTGGAAATCTTGTAGCTTAATAAACAAAAAAGATATTCAAATTATGCTGAACTTTTCAGATCAAAAAAATGATGAGAGCTTTTTTCTTAAAAAAATATTTCTTAGGAAAAAAAGGAGTCATTTTGTCCCTTGAAATAATATAGAAGAAACGAAAACAAAAATATGGTGCAATAAGTGAAAATATATTTAGCTCATTGACTCCGCTTTAATAAGTTTGCACATCAGGTTATTCAGATTATACATAAAAAATTTTCCTAACTTTCATTACAGGTTAACGAGTAAGAAGAGATTCCTCCATAGACACTTAGCAGCTTCATGCTTGTAATAATTAATTGTTAGTTTATTTTATCTGTATTCAATAACTTTTTAAAGCATGATAAAACAGAATTTAAAACTCTAAGAAAGCATTGGCAAATAAACATTTATTTTTAAAAAATTTATAACAAAGTTAATACAAAAATATTTTTATTATTTTCATGTAAAATATAACTGTGAGCTGGACAGAAATCTAGATGCCAGGTTTTTCTTAGTCATGGTTAAATATAAACTCAACTCTATGTCTTTCATGCTCTAAAACATACGATTTTTGCAGCTTCAACATTTGTATCTATGCTTGTTATTGAGTCTAAAGTAATCGTTTGGGCAAGGTGCAGTAGCTCACACCTGTAATCCCAGCCCTTTGGGAGGCCTAGGTGGTCGGATTACCTGAGGCCAGGAATTCAAGACCAGGCTGGCCAAAATGGTGAAACCCCATCTCTATTAATAATACCAAAAAATTAGCCCAGTGTAGTGGCGCACACTTGTGATCACAGCTACTTGGGAGGCTGAGGCAGGAGAATCACTTGAACCCAGGAGGTGAAGGTTGCAGTGAGCTGCGATTGCACCACTGCATTCCAGCCTGGGTGACAAGAGTGAAGCTCCATCAATCAATCAATCAATCAATCAATGTATCATTTGCAGTTTCTAGTGTGAACAAAGAGTAAATATTAAAAACCAGGATGTAATCAACACATGAAGCGACTGAGAGCCAATAATTAATTTGTCCAATATGCTCTTCTATCAAATGACAAAAATGGGATTTGAGCTCAGATTTCTCTGACTAAAATTTTTCTCCCCATCAGTAGTTCCCAACATTTTTATTACAGAGATCTCTATTTAACCATTAGAAATTGCAGATACCAATGTAAGATATTTTAGTGATTAAGAAGTTGGCATTGGCATTAGGTTCTCTGGATTTGGATCTGAACTCTTCCAGTCAATAGCTGCATGGCCTTAAATAAATTGTTTACACTCTGTATGATTTAGGTTTTTAATCTCAAAAAAAGAATAAATTAATAACTCTGAAAATATTCTTATGAATAAGGACTAGGTACGATAATTCATGCTAACATAACTAGTAGGCCAGGCTCATTGTTGAGAACCACTGCACTATACTTGCTATATATTAGTAAAATTCTTTATATTTTTATAGCAGGTGAAAATTATCATCCCTTCTTTTTGCTGCAATAAGACATGACTTTCTACTTAAATTTTTTTCTTTACTGACACTTTGCCTGAATATTCTCCTAATGGAAGCCACTTCTATTGTTTGCCAGAGTTAACTTTACCCAGCATGGCTTTTTGTTTAAACACATTAGAAAACTCCTTTTCACAGTAAGTGATCTTACTTCCTGCAACTTATATTAGGCCTAAGAACAGGTACCCTTTTCTGCATTTGAGTGGAGATCAAAAGCTATTATAGTACACATAGTGCCACTAGAAAACTCCCTGTTAGCTGGTAATGCCTTGGGTTGTATTATTTCACAAAAGTTGAATATCTGTTCAAGTTCACACCAATCATAATAGTGACTTTTTTTTTTGAGAGACTGAGCTCCATTTAGTCAAACTATGATAGTGTCTACTTTCTGTTCAATTTCTCTTCAAAACTCCCATTTTATTTGAAATTGTCTGTGTGCATCATTAAAGAAACACATTTATATTTATTCCTTAAGAACAACTTGCAGAAGAGAAAGAATTATCTTGAATCTGGGATATTTCCCCATTTAAAGAAGAAATTATTTGTTGCAATGACTTCTATAAACTATTCAGACTACTGAAGCTTAGAAAACATCTTAAAATGGATAAGTGTTTATAAGTAGAATGGAGAATCATAATTTCAACTGCATTCACCATCTTCGCAGCCATGAGAGACATGCTTGGCTAATGCATCTGTGCTAAAAGAATCTCTATCATATTGAATTCTGCTCACATATTGTTTAAGCACGTGTGAAACAATGATTCCAAGGTACACTGCTGAGATATATAGAAAGCTGTATTAGTATAACCATGAAATTGATTTAAAAAAAAAAATGGTTCCAAAATTGGTCATAAGGACAATTGCATTACTGGAAACACTTAGAGAACAGCCTTTTCTATGAATGCTGTAACAGAAATTTTATATATATTTTAGTAACTAACATTGAAACATAAGCTCACATTAAATTCTTTTTGAAACAATAATAACAAAATTAGGAAACACCAAACATTGTAATGAAAGCAAAAACTATTCTGTTTCATTGTCACTAAATATGCTTGCCTTTGATTTTTCAGTGTAACTGAAAATAGTACATAAAAACAAATTAAAATAATGAGCTCCAATGTTTTCTGCTTCAAATAATCACATTTGTGTCATTTAAATTTATCTTTTTAAAGCTTTGTTGACATGACACCAAAAGAATCAATATTTATAGAACTAAAAGGGTTGGGAAACCTACCTTCTACTCTAACTTCTACTCCAGGGACATTAATGTACTGAGTGAGTTCAGTTTCCTCAAGCCTCTGGTCTCTTTTCTGAAAATGAGAGATTTGAGCCAGATATTTTCTTAAAACCACGTTTTGAAATAATAGTTTGAATTCAACCACTATCCAATTTTTACAAAGAGATGATTGAAGTAAAAAGGGACCTTTCTTTATATCAGACATAGCCACTTGAATTTGATTTGGTTATGATGTGGCATTGTTAACAAGTAATATGTCCACAACTGAAACTTTAGATGTTCTCTGACTATATTGTGAAATATTATTAGATTAAAGTGAAATTAGGCTAGCTCTTGCCTGGCAAAGACTGAATACAGTCAATGGGATTGTTATAGTAGAATGAGCCTTGTTAATGATATATGGCCAAAGTGTTTGACTAGGGCCCTAAGTTAGTGCATTACCCAAATACTTTGGTTTCTCTCTCTTTCTTTCTTTCTTTCTTTCTTTCTTTCTTTCTTTCTTTCTTTCTTTCTTTCTTTCTTTCTTTCTTTTTCTTTCTTTCTTTCTTTTTCTTTCTTTCTTTCTTTTTTTCTTTCTTTCTCTCTCTCTTTCTCTTCTTTCTTTCTTTCTTTCCTTTTTTCTTTCCTTCTCTTTCTTTCTCTCTTTCTTTCTCTTCTTTCTTTCTTTCTTTCTTTCTTTCTTTCTTTCTTTCTTTCTTTCCTTCTTTCTTTCTTTCCTTCTTTCTTTCTTTCCTTCTTTCTTTCTTTCCTTCTTTCTTGCTTTTTTTTAGACGGAGTCTTGCTCTGTCACCCAGGCTGGAGTGCAGTGACGTGATCTCAGCTCACTGCAACCTCCACTTCCTGGACTCAAGCGATTCTCCTGTCTCAGTCTCCTGAGTAGCTGGGATTACAGGCATGTGCCACCACACCCAGCTAATTTTTATTGTCTTGTTTTAATAGAGACAGGGTTTCACCATGTTGGCCAGGTTGGTCTTGAACTCCTGACCTGAGGTGATCCGCCCACCTCGGCCTTCCAAAGTGCTGGGATTACAGACATGAGCCACCACGCCCGACCTAGTTTCTTTAATTCTACTGACTTATCTCCAAGTTCAAAGCAAAGAATAGACAGTATCTCTAGAGAACTAGCAAGGTAAAGATTGTTGCTGTAACATTCTCTCTTGTTGTAACTGATCAAAATTTGTTATGGAAAGTCCATTCAGTCCTGGGTAATCAGGTAGTCACTTTTTGTCAACTTCCATCTCTCTTTTTCTCTTATGTTATTTTTATCAACAATCATATATGTGTAGAATTGGGGATTAAGGAGAGAGAAGATGAAGTCCTCACCTTGACAGATTTTAATCTTGCTGAGAAGATAATTGTTAAACTAGTTTGCAATCAGGGATCTCACATAAGAACATTTAAGAATATCATCAATACACTAAGCATTCCCATCTAACTGATTTTTTAATCACAACATCCTAAATCTCTGTGCATAATCATTCCATACTTGCTGTAATTCGGTGTCCACACAGTGATGAGTTTGCCAGGAGTTATTATTAGCTTTCCAGAAAAAGAAAAAGCCATCTTAAATTTAGTTTTGATGGAATGTCCTGAGTAAATTTGTATTTTCATGGAGTTTTTGTGTATAAACTAATGATGTTTATTCTTTTGTCCAACAAATATTCATTGAGCAGAAAACACAAATTTTATCCTAGAAATTATGCCAAGTATTGAATATTGAGCATAGTTCTCCCTCATAAGCATGGATTTAATATGCTGCCTCACTGCTACTGGCCAGTTTTGAGGGCCAGTTGCCCATTTTGATGATGACCAGTAGTCTCTAAATTTGAACTCAATATCTTGAATGAAGCTAGAATCTTATTCACTAACCACCTTGTGGTTTTGGTGTCTTGGCAAATAATATATGATACAGCATAGATGGAAAAATTAGTACCTGGGTCCTTTAATGACCTTGCTGAGAGTGCTTCAGAAAGCCCAGATTGTTGGGGCTTAAAGAGGAAAACAGGAGACTAAATAGACTTTTCTATGAGCCTGAAGGAAAGACTTATATGATTGAAAAAATTGAGACGTATTTGCCTCTAGGGAGGGGGTACTGCTTAAATAAGTAAGGCAGCACAAGTGTGCTGGAAATGTGAGGTGTCTGGAATATGAGTCCTAACAGTGAGAAACATGTCAGAGTTTCATGGTTGTGGGATGCTTTATTGTCCTCCACTTCTCTCTTAAACATTCTATTAAGTAAGGAGTTCACTACAGAAAGGATTTATGATGCTGGGTCTTATTCAGATAAACTATGGCTCAGGTAAACCATAACTTTTCTTAAGGAGCTGCACCGGTATAACTCAGCATCTACTGGATGTTCTCAAACTACTCTAACTTGATGAATCATTCAAATGAGAGAGAAATTATACAGCTCTAACAAATGGCTCCCTAATTCTTAGAAAGTTCTCAAAATCACTCTTAAAAAATGAAATGATAAATTTGATCTACACTAACATGCTGACATTTCTAATTTGGCTTATTTGTTAAATTCCATAAATTATCAGAATTAGGTGCTTAAAACCTGATGGAACTTTTTAGGCAAATACTATATTTTTTCAATGTTACTAAACTTTGTATCACCATGTTTATTCCATACAAATAACCCAATGCCCAACCCTATACAGTTTTATTACTTGATCTTAACCATTATTTTACTTTAATTTTAATTAGCGAGTAATTCATTTTAATGTCACATGCTACTTTTTAAAATTTTTGAATAAGACATGTACAAGAAAAAAATTGTGTGTGTGTGTGTGTGTGTGTGTTTTGTTGGCAAAATGTTTTCTCCTTCCAATCCCTTTCCCTATCCTCCTATCCTGCCAGTTCCCACTCCATAGCACTCCCCACAACATCCCTTCATCCACAAATAAACACTGTTATTACATTTTTATATCCTTCCAAATATTTTTAAACATGAACAAGTAGCAATACATATTAGCTTTTATTTTTTTCTCTCCAGCAGAGTAGCACACTCACTCTGCACTGTGCCTTGCTTTGTTTTTCACTTCAAACACACATTTTGAAGATGTTGTCATACATTACCTAAGGGCTTCCTTGGCCTTCATCCATTATTTTAACATTTTAAAAAATGTCATTTGTCATAGATCTTATTTCAAACCTTTCTTGGAGATTGGAATGATACGAATGATTGTAGGTGCAAGTGCTACAGAAGGTCCCCAAATCAACCATAACATCATTGTTATTTGTATGTGTTTAAATATGGAACTTACTAAGGTGTGGTTAGCCATTTCCTGTTTGAAATCTTCAGGAGAGATCCCATAATCAATTACTTATTTTTTAAGTTTAAATTAGAAGCAAAAGCTTCTCATATGATGTTTATGAAACCCATTGCATTACTGAAGACTGGTTCATCTCAGAAGTTAAAAAGTAACCCAGCTGGAATTCCTCTACATGAAATATTTTTCAAAGATAAGCAGTCAGAGATCACTATGCCTCACCACAACAACAGGCACGCTGTGCAAGTTGTGGCCCCTCAAGATTTCCCTGCCACGAAGTTCTAAGGTGACTTTGAAACCAGTGATTTATTAACACTGGAGAGTGGAAGCAGAAACTCTTGACTTCTAACACTATCTCAACTCTGTGGCAAAAGTCACTTCACGTGCAACATTCTTCATTCCATTAATGTGAAAGGAAATTGCACCTATATTCCAAAGAGTTCTCCCCTCTTATTCGTAAACCAATGTAGCCTTGTAAGAATATTATATTAATATTTCAAATTTTCATATTTCACACTGAAACTGCTAATGTGTCCTGTTAACAGAGTCAAATGAATATACCAACTCTTTTAGTAAAGTGTAAACAAATGCTAACTTTGGAGATTATTGAAGTATAGAGGGCTGGGCCTGTCACTACTTTCAGAAGGCCACATTCTGAAAACCTTTCGTGGACACTTTCCTCTGTTCTAGTGAGTGCTGTTGATCTTTGGTCTCACCTCTTTTCTGTCAGTGATGATGCTTCTCGTCTCTATACCTCCTGCTTCCTGCCTCTACCTCCACTTCAGCAGTTCAATGCTGTCTTTCATTTTCTGGACACTGGGGTTTATTTTTCTTTACTTCTTGCCTCTTTTTTCCTGTGATTCCTTGATTTGGGAAAAGGCAGTAACAGCTTGGCTGTAGTGACAGTCATTAGCGCTCTTTGACAAAATTTCCAGTTCTCCCCGTTCAAAGCATTTGGTAGATCTTTTTGGGTTTGGGTGAGGTCAAGTAACTAATTCTGGTCAATCTGTTGTGGACAGCAGTATGTGTCACTTCCTGGATGAATACTCAATGGCCTGTGTGAGGGATATGACATTTTCTCTTCTACTCTGTCATAAGAATTGCAAATGTTCAAGATAGTGGCTGACTGAGGCCTAGAGTGACGACCATGAGGAAATCCTTCCTTACCAACCCAATATAGTTATAAGGTATGAACAAGAAATAACTGTTTGTTTGTTTGTTTGTTTTAAACCACTGAGATTTGAAGGTGTTTCTTACCAGGGCCTAACCTAATATGTAGCCAATGAGAACATTTCTTTCTTCTTGATGGTAAATGAGCAACACATCATAGTTTCTGGGTAGATCACATAGTTATAGGGAAAGGTAAGGAGAGGCTACTCTTCTAGTGCTAGAGTGTGGGCATATTTATACTCTACTTCCAAGTTCAAAAATTTTAGGGAGGCTGAGGACAACATCAAGGGTCCAATTAGGGACACAGAAGAAGATGCCATACAGAGCTAATGTTGGGACACTTAGCCTTGTTAAGATAATGTTAGGAAGGCCTATCAGTCTTCCTAATGTAGACAGCATATCACAGAGGAAGAGGTTACTCAAGACACCACGTAGCGTAAGAAGGAACGCCAACTGCTGTGCCTCGTGCCTCTGGCTGACAAGCAGAGCATAGCCAAGAGAGCCAGGATGCCTCGGGTGGCAGAAGAAAGCAGAACTGAGTCATATATCTGGCTTTTAGGCATAGGCTGTCATTCCTGGAGGACTGGCAAAGACAAAAGGATTCCAAACCTGGGGGCACTGTACTGTATTAGTAATCAAGAGAGATGCCTGGACTAGGGGGTCAAAAGCACAATCCTGATTTAAGACTTGGGTATTAGGAAAGACTTAACCAGAGAAATCAGGCAGAGACTCAGTTATTGATATGAGATTAGAGCAACCACATTCCTGAAAATACTGAGTGATCATTAAGTTTCTTAGACCTTTCCTATCTGTGTTCAGTATTAAATCTTGATATTGGAGTGGACTTGATCATGCAACTAAAGGTCAAATTGTCCCAACTTTAGAAATAGGAGACGGGCCAAGCAAAGTAGATCTGGAGCAACCGTACAAGTTGAATAATAATTGTTTTCTTCTATTTCTGATTATTTTTCTGCTTTGCTCTTACTGGTCATCATATGAATAAGCAAAATTGCTGGAAGTGGCTAGCAAAGTAATGATAGAATAGACGAGATCAATGGTTTGACCAGAACTTCACTTATGCATCCCATATGGAGAGTGAACACATTAGGGTTCCCTCCAACCCTACATGCTTCTTTTTTAGCACCTGCTCCTGAGTGATGCACAGATGTGGCATTGCCTAGAATAATGTCTTAAGATATTTGTTACTATATCTATTCATCTTTATCACTATATATTTTTCTATTTCTATTTTTCTCACTTCTCAATTTATATTAGGAAAATTTTCTGTTCTATTTTTAATTCACCCAGCTTCCAGACCAGTTGTTCATTTTGTTTTTCGGTCTTGGCTTTCAGATCTGGTGCTCAGTAGTTTGTTCCCAAATATGACCTTGCTTGTCTTTCAATCAAATTTATTATATCACTCCTACCCGCAGTTCTATGGCATCAGGCTGCCTCAGAGTTTATTTGCACTCACGAACCTTTACTTCAGTGCTACGCTAATGTGGCCATCTGGCTTGACCCCGCTTTTAAAACAGGATTCAGACAGGCTCCATGGCAGGAAATGTAACTATGCCTGCTCTAAAGGAAGCATCCTAATGCTTCATAGAATCAAAAGATGTTCCTTGGGTATAATCTTCCTATTCAAAAGACAAATTTTTCCAATGTAATGCAAGTCATTTGGGCAATTAACTTATGTATTTTATACAAATATAGAAAAATACAAATTTATTTTGAAGAAAATGTAGAGAAAAAGAAAAAAGAAACCTTTTGCTCAACAAAAGAGTTTTATCAGCTGAAACAAACATAGCTGTATACAACATGCTATGTTTTAAAATAATTTTTGAATGAAACTCTAGAAGTCTCTACTACAAACATAATTTTGTCTCTGAATTGCTTTCAACTTGGACAAAAATTGTATAAATTCTGTATTCTGAAAGAAGAAAAATGAAAGAAGAAAATCCAGACTAGATGAACTCTAAAGTCACTTTTAATATATGATTATAATTATTATTTTAAGAGAGATTTTCAGGTAGCAGCATCTGATTTGTTTCAAGAATTAATGAGAAATTTGCAATTTTATTTTATTTTAGTATTACCATACAGAAATATTCTGTAGCTAATCATGAGAACGTCTGTATTTTAAGAACAATAATTTATTGAGTTTCTTTTGCACCAAGCACTTGCTAAGATTTTACTCATGTGGTCTCATTTAATGTTCCCTATAGCCCTATATTAGTTTGCAAGGGCTGCCATAACAAAGTATTACAGACTAGATGAATTAAACAACAAAAATTTATTTGCTCACAGTTCTGGAGGTTAGAATCAGGGTGTCAGCAAGGTTGATTCCCTTTGAGGGCCATGAGAGAAGGATCTGTTCTAGATCTCTTTCCTTAGCTTGTATATTTCTGTCTTCCTCTGTCTCTTCACGTTGTCTTCCCTTGGTGTCTAAATTTCTTCTTATAAGGACACTAGACATACAGGATTAGGGCCCAAGCTAATGCTCTCATTTTAACCAAACCATCTGTGTAGAAATCTGTCTCCAAATATAGTCACAGTCTAAGGTATTTGGGCTTGGGATTTTAGCATATACTATTTTTTGAGAGGAGTACAATTCATCCTGTAAGCATCATGAGATACTTACCAGTATTTTCCCTGTTTGAAAGATAAAGAAACTGAATAATTAGGATAATTTGTCTTGGATCACACAGCTAGTAAATAAATTTGAACCAAGTCCATTTAACTCACAGTCCTCTACTCTTAAATATTAGTCGTTCTTGCTTTCAGAGAATTACAGTTATAAGGAATTGAAAGCTGCAATTCCTAAGTCTATAGTCACAGAAGAAGGTTATTTTAAGAGTTAAAAAAGTCTTCAATGGAAGTTAAGTACATGTTAATTATGAGAGGAAGAGGACAAAAGAATACAATGCATGTTAACTTTCAAGAGATGGATATTTGGCCTTAAACTGTGTAATTACTTATAAAATATGTTGATCATTTTTCAGATGATAAAAATAATGCATATCTATTGTAGTACTTACATAATATTAAAATGTATAAAGAACAAAAGTTATAATCACACATAATTCCATTCTTTGTATCTAAATATTGTTAGTATTTTTCTTTCTGGCATTTTAAATAAATATATACTAATTATATTATATATAGTTTTAAGACTTGCTTTTTTCACTTAAAAATATTATATACTGGCTGGGTGCGGTGGCTCAAGCCTGTAATCCCAGCACTTTGGGAGGCCGAGACGGGCGGATCACGAGGTCAGGAGATCGAGACCATCCTGGCTAACACGGTGAAAACCCGTCTCTACTAAAAAAAAAAATACAAAAAACTAGCCGGGCGAGGTGGCGGGCGCCTGTAGACCCAGCTACTCGGGAGGATGAGGCAGGAGAAAGGCATAAACCCGGAAGGCGGAGCTTGCAGTGAGCTGAGATCCGGCCACTGCACTCCAGCCTGGGCAACAGAGCGAGACTCCGTCTCAAAAAAAATAATAATAATAATATATACTTTTTTGCAGTTCTCTCTTCTTTAACATCATTAAATTTTTCTGTAATTTTATATTGAAATAACTTCAGATATACAGAAAAGTTGCAAAAATACTGCAAAGACCTCTGGTTTACCCTTCACCCAGTTTTCTCGGTTGTTACTATTTAACCATATTTGTCTTCTTATTGCTGCCTTTCTATGAATGTGGTTGTGTGTGCATGTTTCCCTACAAAAAGGACATTGAATTACATAACCATATTATAATTATGAAAATGAAGAAGTTAATATTGATACAGTACAATTATTTAATATTTAGATTGTATTCAAATTTTACCAGTTCTCTCAATAATGTCAATTATAGCGAAAGAAGAAATTCTGCCAAAGGATTCCATTCAAGTTTATATATTTTATTCATTTCTCCCTAGCCTTTCATTCTTTAAACTTTACCAGCTATTTAGTCTGTATTTGTATTTTATGGCTTTGATATTCTTGACCTATTTAGGCCAGTTATCTTGTAGAATGCTACTCCCAGTTTTGGTTGGATATATTTCCTCATAATTGTATTTAGCTTTTGTGTTTTGAACAGTAATACTAAATGATATCTTGTTCCTTCGGTATAGTCTATCAGGAGGTACATAATATTGGTTAACCTGATTGCTTACGATATTAAATTTGATTACTTTATTAAAACAGTATCTGCCAGGTTTCTTCACAGAAAAAAATATACCACGTGACATTGACAAACATAGACAAACAAAACAAAACAAAGAGTCTAAAAACCACCCCACATATATATGATGAGTTTTTGACATAGATTCCGGACAATCCAATGGAGAAATTTTTTTCAATGAGTGTGCTAAAATTTACAAAACCTTGTGAAAAAAAATTAGCGTCGTTCTCGATTTCATACCATATACAAAAATATTTCAAAATATATTTTATACTTAACTGTATGAGCTATAATTATAAAATGTCTAGAAGAAAGCATAAAGAAAATTTAGTGACTTTAGATTTGGCAAACATTTTTTAAATAAGACATAACAATTTCAAACTGAAAACAAAAAATCTTTAAGTTAAATTTCATTCCAGTTAAAACTTTTGCTATTGAAAAGAGACTGTTTACAAAAATGAGACAGCAAACTACAGATAAGAAGATAATTTTTGCAAACTACGTATCTGACAAAGCACTTGCTTTCAGAATATTTATGATATACACAACACTCTTATAACACAATAATGAGAGAATAGACTAAATTTTTAAAATATTTGAACAGCTATTTCGATAAGGAGACATACAGATGTCAAATGCACAAATGAAATGATGATTACTGTTATTAGTCATTAGAAAGACCAAATTAAAACTACAATAAGATGCCACTGCACTCTAAATTCAAAATTTAAAACATTGACTATACCAAGTTTTGGAAAGGATGCAGAGGAAGTAGAACACTTATACACTGTGGTAGAAATGTAAAATGGTATCACTTTGAAAAAGTTTGGCATTTTCTTAAAACAATAAGCATACACACACCATAGAGTTCAGCTATTCAACAGTCTATATTTCACCAAAAGAAATGAAAGCACATGTCTATTTAAAGACTTGTAAATAAATGTTTGTAGGTATGTAACTTATAGTAGCCCAAAACTGGAAACAATCCATATGTCTATTAATATATTTATGTCTATTAATATGTACATAAATAAGCAAATTTTGGTGTATCCATACAATGGGATGTTACACAGGAATAGATAGAAATGATCTCTTGATACCTGCAGTGACATGGATATAATCATTATGCTGAGAAATAGAAGCCAGAACAAACCTCCCCAAAAAGTATATTTCTAAGAGTCCATGTAGAAAATTAATAAACATTTAAACTAATTTATAATTACAGAGGTCATGTCATTGGTTGCGTAGGGACAGGAATGATGAGAGCAAGGGAAAAAGAAGGAGGGATTAAAGAGAGACACAAGAAGATTTTTGGAAGTAAGGGATATGCTCATTATAGGATCTTGTTATTTTACATGCACTAGTTCTTCAGCTTCATGAAAGTATAATTGAGAAATGATAAACCACACACAGTTACATTGAACACCATTTAGTTTTCACAGTTATATCTCAGTTAAACTTTCATAAAGCTGAAAAAATTAGAGACTCTCAGACAATAAGAAATCCTTCTTAAAAAGTTCTAAACTATTTACAAAACATTTAAATTTTACAAATAAAAATTCATTAATGAGAATATATTAAAGAAAACAAATTAATAGGAAAAGAGAGAGAAGAAAGAATCCCAAGGAGCTAATACAGCAAGTACAAAGTCTCTAGAGTAGTAGACAACTTTTTAGTAACTGAAAGATGGTGAATATGGCTAAAATTTTATAAGAGGTAGTAGTAAAGACTGGAATCAGATGCGGTTGGAGAGGCCAGCAAATACCTCTTCCTGCAGGGTCGTATGAGCCTCTTAAAATTTTTTATCCTACATTAAATGCAAAGGGATACCATTAAAGGACTTAAATAGCAAGGTACAGTCTAAATTATAAAAGATTACTCTGGCTTATAAGGAGAAAATAACTTAGAGGAGGACTATATTAGATTCCAGGTGATCAGTTTGAAGACTCTTTGAGTAACCAAGGTGAGAAAGAATGGTGGTTTACTCTGGGGTATAGCAGTGGAAATGGAAGTAAATAGACAGTCTCCCTATAATTTGCAGGCAAAAATGATAGTAAATGGGTCAGATGTAAGGGAATAAGGATAAGAAATGTGAAAAGAAGGTTTCCAGTTTACTATCCTGAGAATGTGAAAAAATGGAGTGCCTAGCAGTAAGCTACAAAAATCAGCAGAATTTCTATACACCAATAATGTTCAAGTTCAATGCCAAATAAAAAAAATTGCAATCCCATTTAAAATACACACACACACACACACACACACACACACACACACACACTCTATGTAGAAATATAGCTAGCCAATGAGGTGAAAGATCTCTACAAGAAAAATGACAAAACACTTCTTAAGAAAACATAGGTGACACAAACAAATGGAAAAACATTTTATGCTTATGGACTGGAAGAATTAATATGGTTTAAATGACCATATGGTCCAAAGCAATCTACAGATGCAATGCTACTAATGCAAATTTTTTGCAGAATTAGAAAACACTATTCCAAAATTAATGTGGTACTGAAAAGGAGTCTAAGCAAAAAGAACAAAGTCAGAAGCATGACATTACTCAACTTCGAACCATACTACAAGGCTACAGTAACCAAAACAGCATGGTACTGGTACAAGAACAGACACATAGACCAATGGAACAGAATAAAGAATGCTGAAATAAGGCTGCACACCTAAAACTATCTGATCTTTGACAAAGATGACAAGAATAAGTAATGGAGAAAGAACTCCTTATTCAATAAATGGTGCTAGAATAACTGACTAGCTATACGCAGAAGAAAGAAACTGGACCCCAACTCACTACACACAAAAACTAACTCAAAATCATTTAAAGATTTAAATGCAAGATCTCAGACTATAAAAATCCTAGCAGAAAAACCTAGGAAATACCATTTTTTTACAGTCTTAGCCTTTGCTTTATGGCTAAATCCTCAAAAGCAATTGCAACAAAACAAATATGGACAAGAAAATCTAATTAAACTAAAGAGTTCCAGCACAGCAAAATAAACTACCAACAGAGTAAACAGACCAACTACAGAATGGGAAATAATATTTACAAACTACACATCCAACAAAGGTCTAATATCCAGGATCTATAGGTAACGTAAATAACTCAACAAACAAAAAATAAATAACCCCATTAGAAAGTCAGCAAAAGATGAACAGGCACTTATGAAAAGAAAAATTGTATGTTGGCCATACAAGTGGCCAACAAACTATGAGACAATGTTCAGTATCACAAATCATCAGAGAGATGCAAATCAAAACCACAATGAGATATTATCTCACACCAGTCAGATGGCTATTATTAAAAAGTTTAAAATTAACAGATGCTGGCAAGTCTGTAAAGAAAAGGGAACTCTTATACCCTGTTGGTGGGAATGTAAATTGGTTCAGTCACTGTGGCAAGCAGTTTGGAGATTTCTCAAAAAAATGTGAAACAGAACTACCATTCAACGCAACAATTCCATTAATGAATATATACCAAAAAGAAAACAAATGAATTGTTTTACCAAAAAGACACATGCAGTTCATATGTTCACTGCAGCACCATTCACAATAGCAAGGACATGGAGTCAACCGAGGTGCCCATCCACAGTACATTGGATAAAGAATCTGCTACATATGCACCATGGAATACTACACAGCTATAAAAAAAATGAGATCATGTTCTTTGCAGCAACATGGATGCATCTGGATGCAACTATCCTAAGCAAATTAACCCCAGAACAGAAAACCAAATACCACATGTTCCCTTTTATAAGCGGAAGCTAAACACTGGGTACTGATACAGTTTGTCTGTATTTCCACTCAAAATCTTATCTTGAATTGTGATAATCCCCACATGTCAAGGGCAGGACCAGGTAAAAATAATTTAAATCCTGGGAGTGATTTCCCCCGTACTGGTGTCATGATGGTGATCTGATGATTTTATAAGGGGCTTCCCACTTCACTTGGCTCTCCTTCTCTCTCCTGCTGCCATATGAAGAAAGATGTGTTTGTTTCTCCTTTCACCATAATTGCAAGTTTCCTGAGGCTTCCCCAGTCATGTTGAACTGTGAGTCAATTAGACCTCTTTCCTTTGTAAATTACCCAGTCTGGGTATGTCTTTATTAACATCATGGGAGTATACTAATATGGGTAGTCACTGACATAAAAATAGCCACAATAAACATGGGGAGACAGGGAAGGAGCGAGGGCTGAAAAATTGCCTATTGGGCACCATGGTCACTACATGGGTGATGGGATCACTGTTACCCATATCATACAATCTGCACATATACTGAGTGTCACATAATATACCCACGTAACAAACCTGCACATGTACTCTCTGAATCTAAAATAAAAGTTAAAATTATTTTAAAACATGTTATTGGAGAAGAAATGTGTAAGAGAAATTTCAAAAGTCATTTTGAACATAATGAATTTGACATATCTGTAAGACATTTAAGTGAAATTTATGCAAAGGTAAGTGGATTTGTAAAATTAAGCTTCCTAAAGCATGATCTCTATTGAAGACATAACTATGTACATAACAGGGATACATAATCTCTGATTATTTCCTTAGTCCACATACCTTAAAAATTGAAATTCTCTATAAGTATTTTTGGGAATATTACTATTTTATTTTATAAATACTTTATGCATTAAAAAGTATATTTTTAGAAAACTTACACATTCTATATAATCCCTAAGAACATACGGATGTTCTTCTGTGTTAAAAGAATATCTCCCCTATAAGACCCTTGTCAGGGTGTTTATACATATTTTAATTATATTTTTTTCTTTACTTAAACTAGTTGAGTGACTTTCTTTCATATGAATTTAAAGAGATGAGATTAACTAGAGATCAACATGGGATTATCATTGCCTATTTGCTTTTATTTTTAATTGTTTTATTCTGATCAGCCACTTTAACAAATGTCTCTGTAGAATATTTGATTCTACGTAAACTGGAAATTCTGTGGTCCAGAGAAATGATAGTAAAGATCAGCCTAGCTTCTGATCCTGGTAATTCCAAAAGGTTTATTTAAACATATTCAATTATATATTATTAGCAAACTAGCATTTTGGTCATACTAAAGTGGCCACTGAAGAAATGTAGGCAACTTTTCTTAATGGAGATATAGGTAGGACCTAGAATTGATAAACTCATTTACCATAGGCACACAAATTCATGACAAATGTTTAGAAAATAAATTTTTAACTGTCTCCTTCATAAGTCATCTGACAAAGATGCATATGAGAAGAAAAATTCCGATAAAAAGGAAAAATGAAGCCAAATTAGATAAATGAAGCCAAATTAGATAAACGTCTGTAGACTAGAGCCTTTATAAAGTAATTCCAGAAACATTTATTTTCCGTTCACCATTCTACCAAAGATTTCGCTATGGAAGACCATTTCTAGAGGACTTTTGATTCAATTGTAGTAGAGATGACTTTTGGATGCCATTATTTATAGACCATGACCAATTTTAAAGCTAAGTTTTCTGTATTAAAAGTATAATCAACCTGCAAATATATTCTGTTGTCTCAGAGGGAGAGTGGGACAGACAAATATTGTCTGTATTTCTTTCCTTATAAGGAAATTCTGCTACAACTGCAGCTAAGGAGATATCTTCCTTTCAGTAAGCAGGTCATCCATTCGGTAAGCAGAGATTGAAATTAATTAATGTGACAATAAAAACCACTTTCTATTTTTGTTGCTACAGCAATGCAAGTGCTGAAACATGAAAATGAGTAAACACTGTTTTTTCTTATTTAGTCATACTTTCTTATCAAGTTCGTGTTCAAGGGATAGGACTACATGTGTATATGGGTTTACATGCAATGTGGTAAACTGCCTCCATGCAGTTATAGATTAAATCTAGGAGCTACATTGAGGGAAAATATTTACAGTGGAGAATGGTTGAAAAATGTATCCAGAGTACATGGATTCAATTCAGTAGTAGGAAGTATGTGTAAATCGAGTGAAAGTCATCATCATGGATGAGAAAATAAGACACATGTAAAGATCATTGTCTTCATATTAAGGCATGGTTTTGATTCTTTTTCTAGTCTCAGTTGTCTCATTTATTTAAAAGGAATTAACAACAGTACCTAATTTAGGGGGAATCTGTGAACATTAAGCTTACATAAAAATACTTAGCCCAGTGCCTAGAATATGTTAAGTGCTTAATGTATGTTTCTTGGGTTTTATTTTTTACTTTGATTTTAGTTTCAGGGGTACATGTGAAGGTTTGTTACATATGTAAATTTGTGTCATAGGGCTTTGTTGTACAGATTACGTCACCCAGGTGTGAGGCTTAGTATGCAATAGTTTTCTATTTATTTCCTTCTTCCCACCCTCTACTCTGAAAAAGACTCCAGTGTCTATTGTTTTCTTCTTTGTGTTCACAAGTGATACAGTTTTGCTGTGTCCCAACCCAGATCTTATCTTGAATTTCCACTTGTTTTGGGAGGGGCCCAGTGGGAGGTAAGTGAATCATGGGGGCAGGTCTTTCCCATGCTATTCTCATGATAGTAAGTCTCATGAGATCTGATGGTTAGTTTAAGGGGGAATTTTCCTGCACAAGCTCTTTCTTTGCTTGATGCCGTCCATGTAAGATATGATTTGCTTCTCCTTGTCTTCTGCCATGATTATGAAGCTTCCCCAGCCACATGGAACTGTAAGTCCAATTAAACCTCTTTCTTCTGTAAATTGCCCAGTCTCAGGTATGTCTTTATCTGCAGCAATGGACTAATATAGTAAATTGGTACCAGTAGAGTGGGGCACTGCTAAAAAGATACCCAAAAATGTGGAAATGACTTTGGAACTTGGTAACAGGTGGGAGTTGGAACAGTTTGGAGGGCTCAGAAGATAGGAAAATGTGGGAATGTTTGGAACTTTCTAGAGACTTTCTTTTGTAAATTGCCCAGTCTCAGGTTTGTCTTTATCAATAGGATGAAAATGGTCTAACACAATAAGTTCTCATCAATTAGCTTCCACTTATAAATAAGAACATGCAGTATTTGGTTTTCTATTCCTGCATTAGTTTCCTAAGTATAGTGGCTTCCAGCTCCATCCTTGTTTCCACAAAAAAATATGATCTCAATTTTTAATGGATGCATAGTGTTCCCTGGTGTGTATGTACCACATTTTCTTCATCCAATCTGTTATTCATGGGCTTTTAGATTGTTTCCATATATTTGCTATTGTGAATAGGACTGCAATGAACATTCACATGCATGTGTCTTCATAGTAGAATGATTTATATTCCTCTGGGCATATGTCCAGTAATGGGATTCCTGGGTCAAATGGTAGTTCTGCTTTTAGCTCTTTGAGAAATCGCCACAATGCTTTCCACAATGGTTGAACTAATTTACACTCCATCCAAAAGTATATAAGTGTTCCCTTTTCTCCACAACATCTCCAGCATCAGTTATTTTTTGAATTTTTAGTAATAGCCATCTGAGAAGTGTGAGATGGTGCCTCATCGTGGATTTGATTTGTGTTTCTCTAGTAACCACTGATATTGAGCTTTTTTTTCATGTGCTTGTTGGCTGCATATATGTCTACTGTTAAAAAGTGTCCGTTTATGTTTTGTCCACATTTCAGTGGGGTTGTTTTTCTCTTCTATGTTGGGGTCCGCGTGTTTCCTAAACAAAGGAATGAACACACAGACAACACAAGACAAGACAAACATGGCGGCCACCTCGAATGGCATGCTCTGCTTTATTTTTTACAGTCATTTGTGGAATGTTGCCAAGTCACAAGACACATTGTTGTTTTTCTGACTTTTCCCTGACTTTCTGGATTTTCAAGATGTTTACACATAAACAAGCCCCCAGGGTGCTGTTAGCAGCTGGCTCCTTTGTCCTCCCTGTTTGCAGGGAAGGAACGCCCTGCTTCGTTTGCAAGAGCAGGACTTATCAGGAATGCCCTGTTTGCGAGCACGTAGTCCTCTACACTTCTACATTGATTTAAGTTTCTTATAGGTGCTATATATCAGGCCTTTGTCAGATGCATAGTTTGCAAAATATTTCTCCCTCTGTGTAGGTTGTCTGTTTACCCTGTTGGTAGTTTCTTTTTGCTGTGCAGAAGCTCTTAAGTTTAATTACGTCCCAATTGTCAATTTTAGCTTTTTTGTGATTGTTTTTGGTATCTTTTTCATGAAATCTTTGCCCATATCTATGTGCAGGATGGTCTTGCCTAGGTTGTCTTCCAGGATTTTTATATAGTTTTGAGTTTCACATTTAAATCTTTAGCCTATCTTAATTTTTTATAAGGTATAAGGAAGGTCCAGCTTTAATCTTCTGCATATGGCTAGCCAGTTATCCCAGTACAATTTATTAAATAAGGACTCATTCTCCCATTGCTTGTTTTTGCCAGCTTTGTTGAAGATCATATGGTTGTAGGTGTATAGCCTGATTTCTGGGCTCTCTATTCTGTTCCACTGGTCTATGTACCTGTTTTTGTACCAGTACCATCTTGTTTTGGTTACTATAGACATGTAATATAGTTTGAAGTCAAGTAATGTGATCCCTCCAGCTTTATTCTTTTTGGTTAGGATTGCATTGTTAGCTATTCAAGCTATTTTTGGGTACCATATGAATTTTAAAATAGCCTTTTCTAGTTCTATTAAGAATGGCAGAGAGACTAAATAGTTTGTGTAAAATAGAAGCTAATAGGTCTAACAGAGCTGAATAACACAATGCAAGAATTTCACAATGGAATCACAAGTATTAACAGCAGAATAAGCCAAGTTGAGGAAAGACTCTCTCAAATAAGACAGTAAGACAAAAACAAAGAAAAAATAATAAAAAGGAAGGAACAAAACCTCCAAAAAATGTGGGTGTATTCATCAGTCTCAGTGCTATAAGGAACTACCAGAGACTGGGTAACTTATGAAAAGAGGTTTATTTGACTCACAGTTCTACATGACTGGGAAAACTCACAGTCATGGAGGAAGGCAAAGGGGAAGCAAAGTATATCTTCCCATGGTGGAGCAGGAGAGAAAAAGCAAAAAGGGAAGTGCACACACTTTCAAACAACCATGCCTTCTGAGAACTCATTCTCTATCATGAGAACAGCAAGGGGAAAGTCCACCAACCACCCTGATTCAATTACCTCCCACCAGGCCCTTCCCTTGCAACATGGGGAATACAATTCAAGATGAGATTTGGGTGGGGAAATGGAGCCAGACCATATTATACTGCCCCTGCACTTCTAAAATTTTATGTCTTTCTCAAATTTCAAAATGCTATCATGCCTTCCCAACAGTCCCCTAAAGTCTTAACTTATTCCAGCATTAACTCAAAAGTCCAAGTCTAAAGTCTCATCTTAGACAAGGCAAGTCCCTTCTGCCTATGAGCCTGTAAAATAAAAAACGAGTTAGTTACTTCCAATATACAATGGGGTTACCTGCATTGGATAAATGTTCTCACTCCAAAGGGGAGACATTGGTCAAAACAAAGGCACTATAGGCTCCATGAAAGTCTGAAAATTAGCAGGGCAGTCATTAAAATTTAAAGCTCTGAAATAATCACTTTTGTCTCTATGTCTCATATTGAGGGCACGCTGATGCAAGGGGTGGGCTCCCAAAGCCTTGGGCAACTCTGTGTCTTTGGCTTTGCAGGGTACAGCCCTCATGGCTGCTTTCGGTGGCTGGCATTGAGTGCCTGCAGCTTTTCCAGGCACACAGTGTGAGGTGTTGGTGGATTTACCATTCTGGGGTCTGGAGGACAGTGGCCCTCTTCTCACAGCTTTCCCATGGAGACTCTGTGCTAGGGCTCCAACCCCACATTTCCCCTCTGCTCTGCTCTAGTAAAAGTTCTCCATGAAGGCTCCTCTCCTGCAGCAGACTTCTGCCTGGCATCCAGGCATTTCCATACATCCTCTGAAATCTAGATAGAGGCTTTCAAACCTCAACTCTTGCCTTCTGCCTACCCAAAAGCCCAACACCACATGAAAGCCACCAATCCATAGGGCACACACCCTCTAAAGCAACGGCCCTAGGTGTACCTTGGCCACTTCTAGCCATGGCTGAAGCTGGAAGTTCTGAGACACAGGGTGTCATGTCCCAAGGCTGCAAAGAGCCCCAGGGGCCCTGAGCCTGACCCACGAAACCAATTTTTCCTCCTGAGCTTCTAGGCTTGTGATGGAAGGGCCTGCCAGGAAGTTCTCTCACATGCTCTGAAGACATTTTTCCCATCGTCGTGGCTATTAATATTTGGCTTATTTTTACTTATACACATTTCTACAGCTGGCTTGAATTTCCCCCCAGAAAATGGGTTTTTCTTTTCTACCACATGGTCAGATTGAAAATTTTCCAAACTTTTATGCTCTGCTTCTCTTTTAAACATAAATTCTAATTTCAGACTATTTCTTTGTGAATTCAAATGACTATACACTGATAGGAACAGCCAGGCCAAATATTGAATGCTTTGCTGCTTTGAAATTTCTTCTTCCAGATACCCTAAATCATCTCTCTCAAGTTCAAAGTTCCACAGATGTCTAGAAGAGGGGCAGAATACTTCCAGTCCCTTTGCTAAAGCATAGCAAAACTGACCTTACTCCAGTTCCCAATAAGTTCCTCATCTCCATCTGAGATCACCTCAGCCTGGATGTCATTTTTCATACCACTATCAGCATTTTGCCCAAAACCATTCAACAAGTTTCTAGGAAGTTCCAAACTTTCCCATATCTTCCTGTCAACTTCTGAGCTCTGCAAAGTGTTCCAACATCTACCCATTACCCAGTTCCAAAGCTGCTTCCACATATTCAGGCATCTTGATAACAATGCCCCATATTTCCTGGTACCAATTTTTCTGTATTAGTCATTTTCATACTGCTATAAAGAACTGCCTGTGACTGAACAATTTATGAAAAAAATAAGTTTAACTGACTCACAGAGGCCTTAGGAAAGTTACAATCATGGCAGTATACAAAGAGTAAGCAAGGACCTTCTTCACATGGTGACAAGAGAGACAGAGAGGGAAAGGGGATGGGACACACACTTTCAAACAATTAAATCTCATGAGAACTCACCCACCATCATGAGAACAGCAAGGGGGATGTCCAGCCAGGATTCAATCACCTCTTACCAGGCCCCTCCCTTGACAAGTGAAGATGACAATTCGACATGAGATTGCCATGCCATATTAATGGGATTATGTAAAGAAGCCAAATCTATAAATCACTGGCATCCCTGAAAGAGAGAGTGAGAAAGCAAACAACTTGGAAAACGTATTTTGAGATAACATCCGTGACAACTTCCCCAAGCTTGTGAGAGAGACCAGCAATCAAATTCAGGAAATACAGAGAACTGCTGCAAGATTCTACACAAGAAGATCATCCCTAAGACACCTAATCATCAAATTTTCTAATGTTTAAATGAAAAAAAGAATGTAAAATGCAGCTAGAAAGAAAGAGCAGGTCACCTACATAGGGAATCCTACCAGGCTAACAAACAGACCTCTCAGATGAAACCCTACAAGTCAGAAGAGACTTGGGGCCTATATTCAACATTCTTAAAGAAAAAAAATCTTCAACTAATCTTGTTTTTATTGAGTTTAGGCTTTTCAATGTATTTTGGTAAAAAACAAATAATTTTGCATGCATCTTAATGTCATTTATTCACTGGAATTATTAAAATAGTCTAATTAAATAGATTCTGTGTACTAGGCGCAGTGTTAACTACCAATGATTGAAAGATAACTTTGACATTGTCCCTGCCCTCAAAGAACTCTCAACTTGGTAAGCTAATTTGAACTTTTATAAATACTCTTAGTCCTCAGCACACAATTTAACATTTCATCATATACAGCTTTGCATTGTTGGTTATTATTTTCTGTCTATTCTATCAGATTCTTTTCTATTCTATAAGATTTTGTCTATCCAACTACAAGAATACAATTAGAGCAATAAGAGTATCTTCATTTCATTGAGCTCAGCTCCTCACTTAACATAGAAGGAAACTAAGGTCTTGGACTATTTGGGAAGAGGCCTACAGAGAGGAAGGGACAGCTCTAATTTCACACAATGACAGACTCAAAGCCATAGCTTAGGTCTCCATGCTCCTCTCCAAGACTATTTTTTTCATTTCACATATACTAGATAATAAACGCTTAAGAGCATGAATTTTCCCTGCACTCTGGCACTTTCTATAGATTAGATTTCCTCCGTTCTGACAGTTTTAGGGCATTGTTTAGGTATTCCAAAACCTGTCTGTGTGGCCAATTGAGAATAACATTATAATCTGTATTGTATGCAAGTTGCACTAATCTCTGGGTACAAATGAGATTTCATTAAAGTAATAAAAAAAAATGGCTATTAGCTCCCTATCTCCTGATGCAAGACCTTAGTCCATTCTTGTTCATCCCTTAACAACTGATTATCTTGGAGCACCCCATAAAAATACATCGCAGGCCACACGTGTTCTTCTCTGTTCTTCAGCAGGACATCATTCTTCAGGCATTTTTCAAGGAATGTTCTTCCATGTGGCATGGCTGTCTCTCCATGCCTGCCTGCTCCTGATGTACTGAGGTCTGCAGTGGAAGGTATGAGTGTGTTTTTGAGGGTGAAGCTCATGTTAGGGTACTGCTGTTAAGATGGTGAAATCTCTCTCTCACCATAGGAGAGCCCTCAAGTGGCACATCCTAAGGGAAGTAGATTCTCCCAGCATTTTATGAACAGATCTCATTCAGCTGCTAGATATTTACTTCTAATTTCTTAAGAGCTTCAAATTAGTCACACAAACCTGGTAAAGTAAGACAGAGGAAGGTGGTGAGGATGAGGGGAAACTCAGCTTTCCTTCCTCTCCCTTCTGCTGCCCCTCTGTGGGGTGGGGTGAAATACAGCAAAACCAAAAACAAACAGCATCTTTCTTTCTTTAGTTAAACAGCCAAACAAAACCCTCTAGGGATATCAACTTATGTAATAGATGTTCACAGTGGTTATTGGCCGCAAATTTCATAAACGAACAGAAAATTCTGATTTTTTTTTTTTTTTAAGAAACACGCTGCTAAACTTGTTTCACACAGAAAAAAAATTAAAACCTAGAGAGGCAAAATAACTTTTTCCCACATAATGAAACAAGTTGTACTATGCTGGAATGAGCACCCAGAATTAGGTCTGTGCCAACTGCCACCTCTAACAGCAGAGGGATACAACTGTCTCACTGTATTAAAAAACAACAATTAAAAATCTCACCTCTGTGAATAAAGTTAATAAAAGTTTTCTATTATGAATGCATGTGATATATCAAGTGATGAGTGACATATAAATACATGTACATATATTCAAAGTTAGTTCTCTATACTTGAAATGAACCTTCCCAGTGAGTTTCCTGATTGTGATATTAATACATTTTATTTAGGTACCACCCCCAAAACAGAAAAGGATGTTAATATTTCCTCATCTTTCATACAAATAGAATATCTCGAAACAAATTCTGTGTCACAGAATCTTTAGGACATCTCAGCTCTAGCCTAAAACTGTGAGAGAACACATCGATCTTTATTTCTAACTTTCTTTGAAAACTGCTTTTACTCTGTCCTTGCATCCATAATATGTGTGATATTTCCAAACCAAATACACCATTTATCTATAAGATAGATAAGCCAACTTCAAGAAGCTCACTGAATATATTTTCACACCTTTTGAAGTTGTTGCTGTTAATGGAGCTGACTGAATTTGCAAAGTAACCCAATCCAGGTTTTGCATGGAAACAAGGTCATTGTCTTCATTATTTTGCTAAAATAACTTTTGCTGTGATAGATGGGCAAACCGTGATCCTGTGCTTAATTTTCTTTTTAAAATTCAGACAGATCCTCTCTTCTTGGTCAATCAGTTTTCTGATTTTGTAGCCTGTGTGATGTTTTAATAAAAGAGACCTCTCTTTTGTTTTAAAACAATTGCTGCAATATATCTTTGTTTTTTAATGAGGTTAATTCTCAAACTAGTGGACAATGTTCTGATGGCCACAATGGTCTCTCTCCAAATAATCAAAATAGTTCTTTTATCTTTTAGTTTCTTTCTGTTTCGTCTTCAAAATCCGTTAAAAAACATGAACTGACAATACTCATTATGTTGCTTCAAATTGTCAAAGGCAGTTTGTCCTATACTAGCGTAAACTAAAAGACATGGCTAAGCTGTAGTGAGATTCAATATTTAGCATTCAAATGATTTTTGCAAATGAAAGGGGAGTATCACACTTAAAATCTCTTTGATATCTGTAAAGGGCATGGAAAGTTTCTTTACTGTTTTTTTTTTTTTTCTTTTAACTCAATACTTTAAATTCTTAAATTTTCGAATATGTTTAATGACTTGTCTTTTATCAGATAAGCATTTTAAATGATGAACATACACAGGAAGCTCATGCCACTTTTAAATCCTTACAAGTCCTGGGGGTATCACCATAGTAACTTGAGAGTACATTATGATATTTAAACAAAAGCAAAGTGTCTTTTTTCAAATTGCCTCTTATGGTAAAGAGCTACAGGATGAGTGAGGCACAGAAATGGAGTGTGCTTGGCTTAGGTTCTGATAGCTCTGGCTCTTGGAGGTGTTAATAATTCCATATGCACTGCCCTCGAGTGTTTGACTAATCACAGAAAAAATCAGAGTGAACTTCTTTGAGAATTATTAATGTGTTTATTTTTGAGCATTTAAAACATAGTAAAAATGTATTAATATTTCTACAGAAATTGTCCTGGTATTAAATATTTGAGTAACTTAGAGACATACACAAAAACATATATATCTATATCTATATGTAGATATAGATATAGATAGAAAACATTAAAAATTTAAAACATTTGTATTGTGAATATTTGCTTTATTAGTAGGAAATATGTTTTAAAATTATATACTCTAAATCTTGTAACTGACATTCAAGAAATAGTTCCTTTCTTCCTTATTCTTCATTAGATATGTAAGATGTTAATAATATTAACTTACAGTTCTTCATGATTTTAACATTTCAAAACATCCATGTTCCGAGATATTTTTGTATATATTCTAGAATGTTTCTGGCTCTCTTTCTTAAGATGTCCAGAACTAGAGGTATATGCCAGCTGCAAAATGATATAAGTCTGAAAGCTTTTGAAGACAATAATTCTTTTACAAAAGATACAGACATCATTCTTTGTGAAGCAAGAATAAAATCATGCCCTTTATTCATTGTCAATGGACCTGTTCCTCCAGAATACATTACTATCTATTATCTAATAGCCTATTACAGACTGCAGAGCATGTAAAAGCAGTGATATTGCTCAGGGTCTAGAGATTTCATTTTTTTATTTCAACGCCATTATTAAATAACCCCTTAGATGGAAATTCAATACTGGCATACTACGTGATAATCTATGTTAATAGCTCGTGTTATGCAAGAATTGAGCAATTATTTGAAACTTAATAGCAGGCCTGTGAAAATGTGTAATTGGACAGATTTCCATCCACTGTAATGTTATGTAGTTACCTTAGTGTTAGCAGATTAGGATGTGGTCCATTGAAAAAAGCTCATGAAACAAGGCCAGGTTACTAAACAGAGGATTTCTTTTGTCTAGCTCTTTTGGGATGTGGAGGATAGAAACACTTGTGATTTGTTTGAACAGAAGTTGTAGTGCTAGAATGAGATTTGCACAGCAGAAATTTGACAATTTTTAAGTTCTTTAGTTTTATATATGTCCCCAAGAAAGCAGGGTTTAAAAAAAAAAAAAAAAAGAGGCTTTGTAAAATGAAGAATGTTTCAAAATGTAAACATATTGTAAATAGGAAGGTTAATTTAAGCTTGTTCACTGTTGCAGAAAAAAATATGAGAAATCAGAAATGAAGAAGGAAAAATAATCACCAGCTGGTAAATTAGGTGTAATTATAATTAATGATGATGATGTTATTATATTCAGAAAGAAATGATACAGGGAAACCACAGTGGAAAGAAAGAGTCATCATGAAAATTGTAAAACCTTGGTTTATCAGCAGGAGTCACATAGCTGTGTACTCCTTCAGTTGAAATAGATGGATCTTACAGCATTTCATAATTCAGTAATAATATCCTTTATTGTATACCAGTAAAAACAAATAAATCCCTATCTAATAAATCACTGATCTAAAAATTAAATCAGAGGTGGGATTTTTAAAGGGGGCTTTAACTTGAAATTCTGAGTATTTAAACCAAAAGAAAATAAAGCAATGAACAAGAAAATTTACACACTGGGGATGAGGAAAAAATGGAAGAGGAAATAATTTGTTATGGGGTATAAATTCATGGCTCCTGTATATGCACGTGGTAGCTGAATAAACGACGTCCCTGATACGGTTTGGCTGTGTCCCCATCCAAAGCTCATCTTGAATCCCCACATGTTGTGGGAGGAACCCAGTGGGAGGTAATTGAATCTTGGGGGCAGGTCTTTCCCACGCTGTTCTCGTGATAGTGAATAAGTCTCACAAGATCTGATGTTTTATTAGGGAGAGTTTCTCTGCACAAGCTCTCTTTGCTTGCTGCCATCCATGTAAGATGTGACTTGGTCCTCCTTGCCTTCTGTCATGATTGTGAGGCTTCCCCAGCCATGTGGAACTGTAAGTCCATTCAACCATTTTCTTCTGTAAATTGTGCAGTCTTGGTTATGTCTTTATCAGCAACGTGAAAACAGACTAATACACTCCCCATTCCAACAGTGTTTAAGTCCTAATCCTCAGAATGTGTGAATATGTTGTCTTACATGGTAAAAGAGAATTTGCAGATATAATTAATGATCTTGAGATAGGAAGATTATTCAGAATTATCTGGGTCAGCCAATGTATTATAATCACAAGCATCCTTATAAGAGGGAGACAGGAGGATCAAAATTGGAGAGAGACAATGTAAACACAGAAGTAGAGGTCAGAGAAAAGAGAAGATGCTACCCAGCTGGTTTTTAAGATTGAGGAGGGTCTGTGAGCCAGGGAACATAGTCAGGGTCCAGAAGCTATAGAAGGCAAGAGATTGGACTGTCACCTAGGGTCTACATAAGGCATGCAGGCCTGCCAACACCTTGATTTTCACCCACTGACACTGATTTTGGACTTCTGATCTCCAGAACTGTAATTTAATGATTTTTTGTTGTTTTAACCAGCTAAGTTTGTTGTAATTTGTTAAAACACCAATAGAAATCAAATATAATGCAGGATCACTGTATACTAAGATGGTATACTATATGCTCTGTATATATTAGATTATAATATGAAGTTACTAAGCCTTGTGTCTTTGTAGTTGCAGTATATCTCCCTTAGAAGTCCTTATACCTGTTGCAAGGACGTAATCTATCTATCCTAATTCTTAGAAACTGCCTTTCTTCTTTCTTCCTTTCTCGGCTTTCTGTTTAAAATATGCATATACATGAAACCTGATTCTTCCCAGGCCTCATGGGCATGGAAACACTTCTATAGTCATGGCAATTTTAATTACTCAGATTTCATTGGCCCTTGTCTCTACTTTGGAAAGGCTCCACCTCCAAAATGTTCCTGGGAGTATCCAGAGGTTGCTTTACATTTGCTTACAAAACAAGCCATTTCTGGGGGATTACACTGCTCTCTGGACACTGAAATACTCCAAAGGGTATCTCCACCACATTTTGTTGTGCTAGTGTATCCTCTTCTCTGGTATAAGTGCCACTGCACCCCTCCTGGAGGCATCCCCAACATGTCACAATTCACAGGTTAATTTTTGTTAGTACTCCACTCTGCTAAATGAATTCCAGGCAGTGCTCCCAATATCTGACAGTTTTTAGTGACACAACATTGTTTCATGTTTTATTCAGGTCCCCTCTGTTATGGATCCCAAAGTGAATACAAATGGGAGATACCTGGGAAACTATTTGAATGTGGATGCAGGCTGTCATCAGGATTGCCCCCTTCCCTTGACAACCTTGTGCTGGTATTCACTCTCTTTTCTCTGTCTAGGAAGTCACGGCCAGCTTGGGTTGTGGCTTGAAGTTTGTGAAATCTCATGAAAATCAACTCGTAGGAGGTTTTCTCCACCTGTTCACCAGTGATGACATATTGCCTCTTGGACTTGGCATGGATTCATGGTTACCTTCATTTTTATGCTTGTCTAAGCCTGATATTTTTAATGAACAAGGAGGGACTGTTTAGCATGCTTCCTCACGTGGCAAGCCATAATTACAACACTGATCTACTTGAAAAGATTGCTAGGTAAATAGTTTATTGTCTGAAAAATAGAATCTCTTTTAAGTACTCAGTCTGAGGTTCTGTTGTCACAATATAAAGGATCCAATACACCTGTGAATGTTGTTTGCAAAGTTGTTATCACCTGCAGGGATTGTAAGAAGTTTTTATTCACCCCAACAGGAGAGGTGGATTTAAGATCTGCCCTGATTAGGTGGAGCCTCAGTAAATAGCCAGAAATGCTAACTGTGGCCAAAGTGGTTTGGTAAATGCAGAGTGCCATCAGTGCTTTCCATCCCTGTGACTGAGTAATGGCCCATTAAAAATGATAATTTCAACTTTGAGCTAATAATTGAACTATTTTAACTAATAATTTTAACTTTCTTTATATCATTCAAGTGTGTTGTTAAAACCTGAAAACAAACAATAGTGATTCCACCCTTTACTCAATAAATTTCTGTCTGCTTAGCAAGAACATGAGCCTCTGATAACAGCTCTGCCTTCATATCATTATTACTCTGTTGATGCATAACAAATTTACCTCAATATTAACATTTTAAAACAACAAAAATTTTTTATCTCACACAGTTTCTGAAGGCCAGGAATCTGGGAGCAGCATAGCTGGATGATTCTGAGTTTCCCCTGAGCTTATAATAAACGTGTTGCCTGGGACACCACTCATCTGAAGACTTGACTGGGGATAGGGGGTCTGTTTTCAAACTCACTCACTCCCGTGGCTGTCGGCAGGAGATGGAGACTACATTTCCTTGCCAATTGGGCCTCTTCTTTTGGCTGTTCCTGACTTGGCAGCTGGCGTCCAACAAAGTAGGAAAGGGATATAGAGAAAAAAATCATACTAGTGCTTCCACTTATTACATTTATTAGAAGCAAATTACTAAGTCCAGCCCATATGCAACAGGAAAAATTTATATAAAGACATGATTACCAGGAGACAGGGACCCTTGGGGGCCATCTTGGGTGATGCTGCTATAGTCACCAATTTGCTGACTGAACTTGAACAAAGCACTATGCCTCTTGGATCCTTTGGTTTCTCTTGTTACAATTTTAGAGATTTTACTATATAATGCATTCTATATGTATCTGAGCTCTCAAGAGTGATAATACACTAACGAATGATTAGATACTAGAGGATGTAGATAGAAACATCCTCAGTGAGTGGCAGAAGTTAACTTTATTATCTATAACCCAATTTCCCAAATTAACTCTTAATATATTTTTTTTACATCTGAGACATCCTTCAATGATATTTTATTACAATGATCACTAGCAATTGTAATTGTAAATTATCATAGATTATTTTGGCATTCACTATTTAAGGATCATTTTTGAGATTTCCTCATCTTTCCATTAGGAAATTAATTGAGATCCAGAATGTTTTCTATGTTGTTTCCAGTCACAAGGTTAATTATTGAAGTTTATCTTTATAAAATATCATATGCAATAGGACTAGTTTTGCTAAAGAAACAAAATAAGTAACATGTATTAAGAACTTACTATATATATATCTAGCACTCTTCTAAATGCTTTCAATCCTCCTAACAATCCCAGCGAGGTAAAACCAAAATGATACACTTTGATCATATACATATATATAATATCATATACATATATACATATATACACATGTATGTATATGTATAATGTGTGTATGTAATGTATATGTACATACATATATATAAAATATATATGGTGTATATATATGTGTGTGTATATATATGCATTAGCACAGTCAGGATTTGATACCACACAGTCGGGCTCCAAACCATAGGCTATCAGCCTCTATTCTGCTTTCATAGAGGGGTCACAGAACTTACACATGATTCAAAACAAATTTTGGGAAAAGACCAGGATGAGAATGCTACTTACTTGTGCAATCACATACCCTGGCAATTGCAATCATGGCAGAGGTTGCAGTGGTTCCGCAATGGCTCGACGCTTCTTTAAGCCTATTCATGCTCAAAATCTTCAAGAAAATAAAGATAAAGAGGCTGAGTGCGTGAAATCTAATTTAGCATTTTGATTAGATCAGACATTCTTAAACTCTAGGAAGTCAATGTGAACCCCAGTTTCTTAGTTTCATGTCAAACTCAGTAATTTCACATTCCAAAAGCACCAAGTTTTCCTGTTGCTATAGTGCCTGTTAGATAAGATGATCTCATCTTTTGTCCACCCATGTTAGGAGGAAGCTGGGTTTCAGTGTGGGATAAAATGAAATGGTAGCTAGGTATGAGCTGACAAACACTAGCCTCAGTAAACACCAATTATTTCTCTTGTTTTTGTTTTCAGAGTGAATCACATGCTAGAGATTCCCTGGAATAGCTTACGATGAGGTATACAGGATGACTAAAACTTCTCTGAAGCCTTTTTTCCAGTATTTGATCTATTTTGTAGCTATACTCAACAATTCACAGAAAATTCTGGGTGTATTTGCTGGCTGCTTCCGTGAAAACAGCATGGAAAACATAGCTATTATCTAATGCTTTGAAGAAATAGCCATTTGAGTTAGAATGTCAACACTGAACACTTTTGTCAATTTTAACATGTTTAAAACAAACTAATACAAGAAGTAGCATAATCGCTTGTATTAAGTATGATTGACCAGATAAAATACAGAAAACCCAGTTAAATTTGAATTTCAGATATACCACAAATAAAATATTTAGCATAAAATGTTTGGGATGTATCTATACTAAAAAGTATTCATTGCCTATCTGAAATTCAAATTTAACTGGAATTTGTATTTTTACTTGCTAAATCTGGAAACTTTAATTTTGAGGCTTCGAGAAAAATTGAGAATGTTCTTGCCCATTATGTTTTTTGGGTCTGGTGATCTCATTCCTTAGTACTCCACTTTAAGCTATAAACTAGGTAACAGCTGGGCCTCCATATCTTATCTCATATCTTATGAGAAGAAGCAGAGACTTTGAGATTAGATGGTCCTAGTCCCAACCCAGCTCTGTTGTTTACTATATGCATGATCAGAGACAAAGTACTTAAGGTGTCTATATTTCATTTTTCATACCGGAATTATAGGGATAACGGCACCCACCTCACACTATTCTTCTGAGGATCAAAGGTATCTAAAGTTCTTGAGGTTTTCTTGTATAATAGCCCTGGAATACATTTTCATTGCTGCTTCCATCTTTCCTGTTGCTGTAAAAAAATATGTGGCTTGAATTATTTAAGACTTCCTGCATATACGTATAAATGGTATTAAATTAACAGTTAATTCCCTCAGTTGTTTCCTTACATGAGTAATAGTTTTGACCCAGTCTCTGGATTTTTTCTATACAGTTTTGGAAATTTCAGGGTATGTCTCACATACTCTTATAAATGCTTCTTTATATTTTCCATGTCCCGCTTAGTTTTTTACCTACTATGAAGCATTTTAACACTATTTATTACCTTATATCTCTGCAGCTTTTAATATCCTTGAGGCTGTCAATATTTTTACTCAGAGTATTAATCCCTTGTTCTTCCAAAGGTGTAAAGCCTTGGTGAGGTACAAAAGTATACTATGTAAAAATAGCAAGCTATTTTTTCCATCCAGAATACACTATACATTTCCCTATAACCACTTTACTCATTCAGTATTCAATGGATTCAATGTAGAATTCAATGTGGATGTAGAATGAAAGCTAGGCAAAAGAAGCTCAAAAAATTTATCAAAATTGCATAGTATTTACCAGAAGGAAATTAGACAAATTACCATACAAATTTAAAATGTCATAAAAGAAATTGAGGAGCATATTATGTAATCATTGTGTTTTTTGGTTCATTTTTATGTGAACAGTAGTGTCTATATGTTCTTCTTTTGGTGTAAAGTTATCCAGACCCTTTGGGTATAAAGTAACAGGACTTAATGACAAGGTATGCTGGGAAATGCCAGAACTAAGAATCAAAACAGTTTTTATTTTAGTTATGTAAAATCCAAGGTGTGACAGTGGCAAAAGCATCAAACTGTGTATCAGCCAAGCAGAACTGCTTGAAGACTTCCCAATGTAGCTGACTGCTTCTTGCTACTGTACAATTTCCTGCAAAGCTCTTTTTTCTTTGTCTTCATAAAATGTTCTTAGTCTTCCCAGGAACCATCATTCTTCTGCTTAAATGTCCCTTGTCTTTCTCACTCAGAGACAGCATTTTTACAGCCTATGCTCCCTGCAAATATTTCTTCAATTGCATATGCCACTTGCTATTTTAATTATTTTTTTTTTTGCATGTCTCTCTCATCTCCTTGGAGATGGGAGCCATATGCTATTCATCTCTGTGTTACCAATGCCCCCTTAGCACAGAACTTAGTGCAGAGCATTTCTCAATAAAAGCTTGGCAAATTGAACATAGCGAGATCATTGTCTATAAAATAAGAAATACACATTTGGATTATTTCATTCTATCACATCTATTATTCTCAACTATTAAGCCTTTCTAAAGCTCTAAGAAATTATAAAAAGGCTACAGAGATGTGAATAATTTGACAAAGCAGGAGTTGAAAGATATTAATCTTTTGGTATCTAGGTGCTCATTTCGATGCTGATATGTATCTTTAATTTTGTTATCATGCCCATAGTCCAGATGGATTTTTTTAGTTCATCAAACAATGAAGCAGACTTGACTTGTATTTAAATCCTTCTAATTAGTATAATCTTAAATCAAATTGCTGAATGGGTCTGAATATTTATTTATGACTTTTTTAGTGCTTAATAAATTTAAATGAAATAAAAGAGCAATATATTTTTCTATGATCTGATGCATAACGTTTTGATAGCACCAACTGATATTACAGACTTTGCCTAATCTTCTGAGTTCCATCCAGCATCTTTACTTGATCCAAATAAAGTTTCATTTATAGGAGATTTTCATGCATTTTACCCCCAAAACAAACACTTTTTTGTTTCTAGATCAGAACTTGGTTTGTCTGTAATGTACATTATTGTGTAATGGAATTTTAGTTAGTCTGACACTTTCTGTTCTTTTGATTAGAGGCTCTAGTCCAAAGGGTTTTCTGAAAAAAAAAAAAAAAAAAAAAAAAAAAAAAAACACTTTTCCACAAATTGGCAGTAAAGATGAATAGTGAGTATTTATTATGCATTTACACATGCAACATTGTTCTAGGCACTTTGCATTTAATTCCCACAACCGTCTTTGAGACAGGAGCTCTCTTCACTTTACAGGTCTGGTAGCTCTGGGAGGAGTATATATCCAGATCTTATTCTCTTAAAAGAATAAGTTCTAGTCAGCTGTGGGATGGGCACGCACTTTTGCCAAAAGTTGTAATTGATATTTGCTAATTGAGTAAATTAAGTTTTACAGGCACCAAGTTTACTTTACAGAGAGGAACTCATGATCGATTTAGGTGAGGTACTGCCATTGAACTCGAAAGAAAGTCACGTCCAAGGTCACAGCTCATGTGCTTATTCACACTCTGGCCGCAAGGGGGAGATTGTTAAAGGCAAAGGAATGTGCACCTGCTCTTTTCCATTGTCAAGTTTCTTTTCCTTCGAAATGTGTGCCTTGATTTACAGTGATGCCTGGGCTGGGGTTTAACCTTGCTACAACTTTTCCAGCATGTTACAAAGGTCTTCTTGTGGCTTTCTGCTCTTTATGCCTAATTACATCACTGGTTGGCACATTTCATGAAAATAAGATAGCTTTAGAGAGAATGTTTCCAGGGTGGATACTCAAAAACATCATAATCATCTAAATACAACACAATTCAGCTACTCTTAAATGATATGCTTTCTTTTTTAGTGGCTCTTTCCTATAGTGTCCTGGCAAGTTCTCTAAAACATCATAATCATCTAATACAACACAATTCAGCTACTCTTAAATGATATGCTTTCTTTTTTAGTGGCTCTTTCCTATAGTGTCCTGGCAAGTTCTCTAAAGCTACAAAATGGATAGGTCAAGAACTTTAGCTCACAGCAAAGGGAAATTTGATCTTCAACATAAAATTGGATAAAGGATGCAGCCTGGAAGCAAGGGGCTGAAATTATAGTTTTCCCTACTTAAGATAATTATGCCTCATGCAGTCATTTAATTTAATAACTATATTATTATACTATGGATTAAAAGCATATGACACAATAAAAGTTTTGAAGAAAGCATTATAGAAAATATAAAATTGACTCATTTAATAAACTTCTAATGAACCTAAAAACTCATCTTAGGCAGCTGTAGAAACTTAAGGGTTTAATGTAATCTTTTTCTTCAGTTTCTTTTTTTTTTTAATATTTGAAGTACTTATGTAGGTCATTCTATGTGGGTCTATTGAAGTTTCATCTTTCCGTGAATGGTTTTATGAACTAGATGGGGAAGCAACTAAAAAATTATTATCATGAAAACTTAGATTTTTGTTTATATGTTTGCATGTGTGTTCAACATTCTATTTTAAGATTTGTAACATAGTGTGATCAGTATAGTATTATATAGTATAATACTACATTATAATATAGTATAATATACATTATATTATTATACTGCAATCCACAGTATAATAATACAGTCATTAAACTAAATGAGTGCATTTGGCATAATTATCTTAAGTAGAGAAAACTATGATTTCAGCCACTAGGTTCTAGACTGCATTCTTTATTCAATTTTATGTTGAAGATCAAATTCCCAATAATGAATAGTATCCTCTATACTGACACGAGAACAAAATGTATTTATTTTTCAATTGACATTTATTAAAATCCTATGGACATTTATAAAATCAATGACATAGGCCAGTCATTGATCCAGGCACTTACATCACTAAGCACAGGAGCCCCCAGTCACTAGCACTTGGAAACAAGCATTCTAGTGGAAGAAATAGAAAAAAATTACTAAGTAACTTGTATGGCATGTTAATATGTATACATTACTAAAAAATAGATCAAAGAAGATTGAGAATGCTAGGAGGGAATTCAAATGGCATCAGAGAAGACCTCCCTGAGAAGGTGAAATTTGAACAAAGACTTGTAGCAGCTGAGGGAGTGCACCTTGCAGGTATCTGGAGCAGAGGGTCAGGCACTCCAAACAGAGGCAGCCTCCAGCACAAAGGCTACCTTAGGAAAAACAGATGTATGACATAATCTGATTTCAGTTTTTGAAAAATGCATTTTGTTTTTGTTAATGTGTATTTATGTGTCTGTTGGTATGGGTAGAAGATCTAGGCTTTCTAAAACAGATGATAGTAACTACTACCATGATGATAACAGTGAACTTTGAATTTATTTTGAAAGTTAATCCAAATGAATATCCTGAGAGATTGGATGAAAGAAAGAGAGGAATCAGAAATGCCTCCAAGGTGCTTGCCCTGAGCAGCTGGAAGGATGAAGATGTCTTCAAATGGTATAAAGAGGACTGCAGGTGGAGTGAGAGTGAGTGAACGGTGGGGAGAGGGAGAAGTTCACTTATCGACAGGATGAATTTGAGATATTCATTAGACATCTCAGTGAAAATAGGCTATAACCCCCTTTTCCCATAAAGAATAACAACCCCTGGCTCAAGGGCCACTCTCCCCTTCTCTCATCTATGGCAGCCATCCCTAATCTAAAAGGCCTTTGTTCCTGCTGACATGATGCAGGTCACACCTTTTTTAACATACAGACTTAGATAGCCAACACTACCTGGCTGAAGTTTCAGAGTCACAGTAACACAATTGATTTCCTTGCTAGGTCAAATTCTTCCTAGTCATCTTATTGTAGTCAAATATTTCCTCAAATTATATACTTTATCCATGTTTAAGTAGGGTAGACGTGCCACAAAAGCCAGGTCATTCTAACTGATAACATATTTTCCTGCAAATTAACTATGGTTTTCTGTACTTTCCTAAGATAGGAAGGAGTCATGTACTGTCTCAGAAACCAGTTTCAGGTTTACCTGACAGCAAACTTTTCCCAAATTGCTCTGTAGCTGTCAATCTACTCTCAACGGCTACTTAATTTTTTTAATTGGTAGGGTGCGAGAAGGTAGAACAGCAGGCATGTCTGACGTGAGGGAAGACTACCCTTCTAATTTTCTAATGAGAACACACTTCATTGGCATGAGGAGGACAGAGGTCTGAATCTTTTTTAACAATTAAATCTCTGCATCTTGCATGTTATTCCTCCAAGACAGCTAACATATTCTCTCTAGCATCTACTAGAATTTAACAGAGTCAGTGAGAGTTCACAGGAAATTATTTCCTTGACACCTCGATGCCGGGGAGTACTTAATAAATAATTGAAATAACGTTCAAAGAACGTAGAATAAAAATACAACAGTTCTTCATTTCAAGAGATGTTTATTGAGGGTGTCCAGACTTTTGTTCTGTTAAAGAAAAATGTTTAACATTTTTTCAGAGTGACAATAACCCATTTGATAATAAGAGACAAGAAATGTGTGTGTAATTTATGCTACTTAGTAGATTGCCTTTGTTTGTCTTGCTTGTGGCACATAAACAGATGTCAAGAGAGAATCTCTTTGTGCATTAATCTGAGTATGGAAACTGCTGACATAGCAGCTAATATAGCTGTATTATCCATCTACATGCTTGTTCTTTCCTGGTTTATAGAGCAGGGCTTTTTGTCTCAATATAAATCAATAGAAAGGGAACTTTCGAGCTATTTAAAATTCTAGCCACTTGCACTAAAACATGAACCCCTTTGATTATGTAATACTTCCACACATTTATTCATTTAGTAAAACCACAACTGTCTTCCTTTCCATCATCCTGAATTTGTGGGTCTGAAAGAACGCACCTAAAAATACATTTCCAAAAGAGTCATTCATTCTTTTAAAAAGGTAACTATTTTACAAATACCAAATTATTATGAAATTCTTTACTAGTAAAAAATGATTTTAATAGAGTTTACCTATTAAAGCCTATAAGAAATAGCGTGCTTCTTTTGGACAGCCATGTAGAATTGCTTCCCAATGCAAAAATGCTACACTTTGTGAAGTACTTGAGGAATTTGTGCTTACTGGTTTCTCCAATTAGCGATTTTTTTTTGGTGTACTCTTTTTTAAAACTTTTATTTTAAGTTCCGGGGTACATGTGCAGGATGTGCAGGTTTGTTACATAGGTAAATGTATGCCATGGTGGTTTATAATAAAGTAATAGAAATGAAAATGTTTTGTTTTGGTTTGTTTTGTTTTTGTGAGACAGTCTTGCTCTGTCACCCAGGCTGGAGTGCAGTCGTGCAAACTCAACTCACTGCAACCTACAGCTCCCAGGTTCGAGCGATTCTCTTGCCTCAGCCTCTCAAGTAGCTGGGATTGCAGGCGCGCACTACCACACTCGGCTATTTTTTTGTATTTTTAGTAGAGACGGGGTTTCACTATGTTGGCCAGGCTGGTCTCGAACTCCTGACCTCAAGTGATCCGTCTGCCTCGGCTTCCCAAAGTGCTGGGATTACAGGCTTGAGTCACTGCGCCTGGACTGAAAATGTTCTTAAGATAAATGATGAAGTGTAAAATAAGATTCCTGTTGTTCAGGATTCTTCAGCTTGATAGCTTTTTTTTTGTACACACACCATGGGAAAAAGTTGGCAGAAAATAAGTCAGGAAACAAAATGTAAATTTACTTATACTAAATTTCACCTATATGGCCACAGCTTTTTCCCTTGCCATATTGCGAGACTGATGACTATATATTTATTCAAATAATCATTCTCTCTTTCCAAATAACCCCATTGTGCTGTTTCTGCTTTTTTTGTTGTTGTTACAATTACCTTGATATCATGCAGCATACTTTCTTAAATAACCTCACTGATAAGAATGATTTATTTTCTGAGGGTGGCTTTCAAGAAGCTGCTTAGTCACTTAAGGATGGCTAGTGACAAGATGATATGATCAAAGTGATTAATATTAATCGGGACAAAATAATACAGTGATTCTTAAAGTGTGATTCCGCACATTAACAGCCTCAGAATACCATGGAGGGCTCGTTCAGACCCGGACTGCTGTGTCTACCCTCAGAGTTTCTGATCATTTAGCTTAGGGTGAGACCTGAAAATGTACTTTCCTGACAAGTTTCCGGGTGATATTGATGCGGTCTGGGGACCACATTTTGAGAACCACTGAATGAATATGGGATCTTAAAATAATTATCCTGAATTCTTTTATTATTTTAAACTGCTTTGAAGGCAGTTTCAAAAGTCAGTGTTATTAGGAAAAGTTTAAAACCTCTTGAAGTTATTCTTTTTATAGGAAAATATTCTGTAGGTTATTTTGCCTTGGTTTGTAAACAAAGCACCCCAGGGCTTTATTGCTAGACCTGGAATGCCAAATTAACATAGCCTGGAAGGTGCCAGGGTTATAGAATGGGAATACTTAGTGTCTCGGCTGCCCAGCCTCATTTTCTTTGGTATCACAAGAATGGGGAGAGATGATTTTGAGCTCAGCTTTCTAACCTCCAAAATGTTGTTAGAAGCTTAACGTGCACCTTTACTTTTCTATACAAGAAAAAAAAGTAATTTGAATTAAATTTAAAAATTCAACTAAGTTAAACTTGGGAGATCTGATTCTTAGGAATTGTTAAAAATCTGATCATGTAACTTAACTATATGAAATTCTTCAAATGACCTCCCCCTATTGGGGATTGTGTGTCTTCCCTGTGAGATACTGAGTTCCATGAGACCAGAAATCATCTCTGTCACGAGAGCTGTTGAATATTTAGGGCTTCAAATGGTATGTAGAATAGAATAGGCAACCTGTGAATTTATTTTGGATATTAGAGTGCAAGATCTTTGACACGTAATGCTCTTCATGTTCTGTTCCTTTCTCAGTCTTCTCTCTATCTCTTATCACACTATACTTTGAATCATACAGAAATACTGATTTTGCTTGGCCTTTCTGAAAAGTGTCATGGTCTTTGTCACTGACATAGAACCAAATGACACTCAGTTTTACTATTTGTTCACAAACGCTGTTGTCGTCTTTGGAATACTGAGGTAGAATCAGACCTGATTTAGTAATTTGCTACTGGGTCCTGAAGACGGGTTAGTATTTTGTCTACATAGTTTAAATGAATTATTAATTAGCAGAAATAATAACTGTTTTAGATGTAACAACAGATCGTTTCATGAATCTCTCAAGTAGCTCTAATGGGAATAGTTAGTAACAGCCGGTTGTCTGGGTTTTAATCTAATCAAAATTTGGATGTGGGGACAGGGGCAAGAAGAATTTCTGTAACATTTTCATGGCCCTTGAGGAATTTGACATTCCATTTGAAAGTCAGTATTATCTTTAAACCACTTAACTTGAATATGTTTTACTTGTTTTGGTTAGAAAGGGTAAAGTAGAGGTTTTTGATTTTGAAATTCTAAACTATCAGCAAGCAGTTTGAGTCCTCCAAACTGTAGTGGGTTAAATTGTGTCCCCACAAAATTCATATATTGAATCTCTAGTCTCCAGGACCTCAGAATATGGCTGTATTGGGAGTTTAGATTTTTAAAGAGGTGATCAAGTTAAAACGAGACCATTAGAGTGGGTCTAAAAATCTGAATGTTATCCTTGTAAGAAGAGATTTGGAGATAGACATGTAGAGAGAGGAGACAATGAGAAGACAAGTAGAAGAGGAAAAAAATGGTCATCTACAAGCCAAGGAGAAAGGCCTCAGAAAAAATGTAACCCTGCTGATTCCTTGCTCTCAGACTTTTAGCCTCCACAGTCATGAGAAAATAAATTTTTGTTGTTTAAGCCACCCAACCTGTGATACTTTGTTATGACAGCCCTAGCAAAATTAATACATAAAGAGACTATATCTCGGTTTAACTAAGTCAAAAAGTGTGAAATACCGTGTATTACAATAAGAAAAAAGGGAGAAATAGAGCATCATATTAAATAATATTCTAAGTTACAAGCATAGGTTAAGCCTGCTAAAGAGCAAAATATAGGGACCCAGGGACATAGAGTCAAGAGGACTTGGAAGTCTGCTTTCGTAAACATTGACTAAATGACTGCAGTCAATTAACCTCTTAGCCCACCTTCCAGTAATCGCACGTGGATAAGTGCAAGTGATGTGTTAAACAACAACACAACAAAAGATCCCAAAGTACAATAGTAATCCATTTATTATTATCAATCATCAAAAATCAAGATGTGTTTAGATATTTAACCCAGCGTAGTGGTTAAGAGTGTAGGCCCAGAAATGAAACATACTTGAATTCAAATTTCAGCTTTATTGATGAAAAACGATGTGATCTAAACCTTAAATGTAAGTTAACTTGCGTGTAAAATGAGGCTACTAATAGTACTAACTTTACAGGAATGTCTTAAGGATAATCAGTGTAAACTTCTTTGCATAAAGCAATTACTTAATACACCAACTACTATTATTAGCATAATATGTTTCTATTTGCTACATGTCATAATACAGAACTGAGGACACTGACTTTTCAGGGTGTCTCAACTTTTCTGACAATAGCTGTTTTTATTCATAAGATCACCAGTTGCTTCTCTTTACTGTCAAGCATATTGTAGAGGCATATTTAGCGGCAGTAGCTTATTTATTCACCAGAAGATCCACCGCAATCACAGGATATTTCTTAAGGGCCTGGTTTTCTTGAGTCAACTTTCTAGAATGACAGCTTTTACTTAGTTCACATTCCTGCAATTCAGCTCCCTGATTTAAAATTGATTCCATCCATCCTTGTGCATTCATGGATGATGAGTCTGAATTTAGACCAAGTTCATGGCAACAGCTTTTTAACATAGGAATACGAAGTATTCTCATCTTAGGTGCTAGACACAATATTTCAAAAAAAACAAATGCACTCTGTGTAGCTCAAAGTCATAAACAAGTATTCTGCTTACCAGACTTTACTCTCACTTAAAATGCACTATTAAATGTTATCATAAGTTTTATAAAAACATCAATGAGTTTAAAGCGTTTAGTGAATTCAAAGAAACAACAGGTGCTCACTTTATGGCAGAAAGAAGAGGCCTGAAATAGTTGAGTTGGTCTTTTTTTTTTTAAATCACTTCCTGTCTGACTACCTAAAGGTGGTTTCTGTGCTTTTTTAAAAACATAGTATTCATTCGTTCTTGCTCACCATTAAATATATTATCAGAAGCAAGAAAAACCACACTTATCCCTATGACCCTAATCATCATATCCATATATATCCAATACCTGGCCTCTGGAGGGTGGAATTGCATCAGCTCCACCATTGGCAACCCATAAGAGCAGCAACAGTTACCTCTGTCCCTCGGAACTGTGCATCTTAAGGTATTTGGGAGAGCTCCAGGCTTCTGAATCCTATCTCTCTGCATCTCCAACACCACCGATGGTATATGCAGCGTGCGCAAGTCTTCAAAAATGAGTTATTCTGGGTCAAAAATTTAAATCTCTGCACAGAACTAGGAAAAAAGTAATGTTTCTTGGTTTCTGAGGACCTGATTTACTTTCTGCTCTGTTTTATAAAAATATCTGTTTTGTTATCCATGATTTGGTTGCTCTCGTTTCTCCCAGCCAAACAAAACATTGTACTCCAGAGATCAGGGTCCTGATCAAATAAGATATCGGGCACACTTGATGAAGAGGAGAGGCCAACACAAAAGCATTGAGTTCCTGATGGCAAACATTGTGTGAGTAGAATAAATACTTCAAAAGAGAAGAAACGAAACTACTCCAATTTGCCCCAAACGCTGGAGCTGAACTCTCTCCAAGACACTTGAGTCTCCCAGCCCTCCTCACACTGGAGATACCAAAGATTATCAGCACCACCCCTTTCCTTAGCCTTATGGGACAATTCAGATACAGACAGTGGGCCATCAAATTAGGTGTTGATTATATGGAAACTATTGAGAAAAATATAAAATATAAAAGTTAAAAGTAACTAGAGTTTTCCTCTAACCAATGGTGGGCAGCTGAATTCACTGTTTCTGCAAATTTCTGACTTTTTATCTTTTGTATTTACTTTCTTAAACCTGTCTTTCTAACCACTTTTAGTTCACTCTTCTCTGTAGAAAGCTTAAGATTTCTCATTTCTATTTTTTTCCTTCTCTCCACTAAACTTGCATGTTGCCTGCAAATTTCTCCCTTCCATGTCTCCTACCTGACTCAATAGATTTTGTCCTTTCTGTACCACTTGCTGTCCTGTGATAAAACAACCTCAGAATAGAGCATCAGAAGAATAACATTTCTTGTTTCACCAATATACCTTCTAAACATTTAATGCTGTGAATAGATGACTTGCTGTCCAGGCAGCATCCCACAAAGATAAAACATAGAGGTATGGGATTTTCTATCATACTATGCAACTTGCAAAAAAAAAAAAAAAAAAGATAAACTCATACTTTGTGACATGCACAATCAAATATGGTAGTGAGTGGAAATTTGTTATAAGTGAAAGGAGTTTACATACCTAATTAACGATGTTTTGCACAACAAATGAAAAAGTTCCTTCTTCATGTCTCATTTTGTTAATTTTCAGTTTGTGCCAACTGACAATCCTTCCGACGCTAGGGAGTATGTAATCATCACTCCTCCTAGCAAAGATCTGAATCTGAGTCTACAGCTGCCATGCACTCTTGTTCATGAGTTTGTCACATGTCTCAGCACAAGGTTTTCCTGCTTCACCCACGTGTTTCATCTTTTAGGCCACTTCTACGTAACATCATGTACCTGAAGGCTCTATGAGGAGTAGTAGCTGATTATGCCATGGGGTCCTAGATGAAGAGGCAAAAACTCTGAATCTTTCTCAGAGGAGACAGCATCCTCAGCTTTGTGAGGAACAGGCAAGTAATACACCGAGAATGAGCTCTTCTTTGGGATATCAGAATAGATGGATATAAGAAAATTTTATAGATAAAGAATGAGGAACAGAAAGTGTAGCTGTTAGTAGCCCCCTAAAAGTCATTTTTCTTTTTGTCCTCATATTGATGAAGTGTCCTTTTTTAAAAAAAATATTCCAAACACCAGATATCCCACCAAGGGGATGAAACATGTTGTATGTAAGTCATTCACGGCACTCTGATTCTCCTCAACAAATGATTAGAAATGTGCATGCAATGCCTTTTGTTCAATGACATGTGAGAAGACTTCTGTTAAGGTGCTTACAGAAACTATTTTTTCTCTCTGAGATATATATATAAAAAGCCATTAAGCCAGTGGGGCAAAACTATTATTTTCCTGGTATTTACTGTAATTGTATTTCAATATGCTTGAAGCTGCTGTTGCTCTCTTGTTTGAGAAATACCCATAACATTCAGATAATGATGGAGAATACAATGGAAAATGATTAGTTTTTTATGACATCACTAAATTTGCTGCAATAACCTCGAATCACCTACCAGATGAGCAATTAAAATTTACCTTACCTATATAGGGAGTAAAGATGGAAGGCACACATTACTATTAGCCTTTCCCTTTAGTCTTTTTTATTTATTTATTTTTTATTTTTTATTATTATTATACTTTAAGTTCTAGGGTACATGTGCATAACGTGCAGGTTTGTTACATATGTATACTTGTGCCATGTTGCTGTGCTGCACCCATCAACTCGTCAGCACCCATCAACTCGTCATTTACATAAGGTATAACTCCCAGTGCAATCCCTCCCCCCTCCCACCTCCCCATGATAGGCCCCGGTGTGTGATGTTCCCCTTCCCGAGTCCAAGTGATCTCATTGTTCAGTTCCCACCTATGAGTGAGAACATGCGGTGTTTGGTTTTCTGTTCTTGTGATAGTTTGCTGAGAATGATGGTTTCCAACTGCATCCATGTCCCTACAAAGGACACAAACTCATCCTTTTTTATGGCTGCATAGTATTCCATGGTGTATATGTGCCACATTTTCTTAATCCAATCTGTCACTGATGGACATTT